>NW_010428744.1:77073-81474 GCF_000710305.1 Buceros rhinoceros silvestris | reverse complement strand
CAGCAGGAGGATCTCTAAATGATTTATGAACAGCTGAATCAATAAGCAAGCACTGGTGTTGAAAACGTCTTTTGAAGTAAGGTATCCCAGTCTGCTTTTACCGTGTCTGTCTAGAGTCCAAAATAAGGAAGCAGGTTGAAGATTAACATCTCAACAGGCTCTTGAGGAGTAGGATTTCCTAAGGAAATCTTTCTTAGTCATTTAACTGCTATTGCCCTTCAGACAAAGGTTCTGTTTGTTAGAAGAAAATTGAAGAAAATGTCATGATAGAAGCTATGGGATCCACATAGCCCTGGTGATACAGGAGTTTCCAGCCTGCAGCTGAGGTGTGCCCGCTATTGCTTGTACAGATGCAAACACGATTATTTTCAGGAGGAAAATGCCAACTTTTTGACATGCTTAGATGTTACCTCACGCATAATTTTATGCTTAGATTCTGAGAAAGAATGTTCGACAACAAAAAAATCAACCAAACAAAACATAATAAATAAATAAGCACAAATAAAACTTCCTTTACAGTTTTCCATTTAGAAATGCCACAGCCAGTGGCTGTAAACCTCGGGGGCTCTTTGGCTGTCCCTGAGATACAGAAGCAAGCGGAGAGTGCTATCCCCAGAGCCAAAGATGGCCCCAACACACACTACGGTGCAAGAAGCTCTGAGCAAATTGGTGGAAATCCAAGGCTTTGGGGCTTGTTGCTGAGGAGAAGAAAATCTGATGCTCCTAACTTAAGTTAGGGGTCCAAGAGCTGCTGGGTTCACTGTCATAAAGTAGTAGACTCAACATGAAGACAAGGCTTTTCAGCACACAAAATTCCTTATATAAAACTAGGATTGGGCTCCCAGGCTTCTGGGCTACCACCCTTGGGACTAAAAGCCTGGGGCAACTATTATTACAATCTTATCCTTCAGCTGTAAGTTCTGAGACAGCACAGCAGGATCTATCAATGCACATTTCCATCCAGAACAAGGAACTGGAGTCAGAAATTCTGAGTCTTGACGTTCTTCTGCTAAGTATATCCAAAAAATCTGCTACCAAAGTCGTATCGCTCCACTACCAAGAGTGACAGAATAGCAGCCTTACAGTACTAGCAATGTGTCATATATTCATAGTTTCAACCAATGAAGTGTGACAGGCATCCTTCTAATCATTTTCTGAGAAAAAAACTTGCTAAGTGAAAATTCCTGACCCGACCATAGTAATTATGTTCAAAGCCATGAGAAGTGCCAGTTTTCTGAATGGACTTTATCAGTACTGAACTTCACTGACTATCAACTTCACAGATTAAAGATTTTTTATTCTTTTTCTTTTTTAAGTGGGAGATAACACCAGACATCTGGCTGAGTTTTAACATTTCTTCATAGAAACTTGACAAGACAACAGATTCACAGTTAATGAATTCAAAGCTTCATGAATATATAACAGGTCTTGCTTTGCGAGTATTAGTGCTCCCTCCAGTGAGCTAAGCTACAGAGTGGTGATGCTTCATTTTTTCAGGAAGGCTACCCAGCTATGTCACCATAAAGAGTCAGCTGATTTCCTCTGGGATCGCCACTGGTTCAGAACAGCACTATCTAGTCAGGATAAAACAGACCAAAAACCAACAAGGCTGATTATCTTCCCTTTCAAGGAAGTTTCAAATTCCTCATGGCATATCAGTGATGGATGTAGAGTTTTTAAAAGACCCTGTGGCAAGAACGAAAACACCCAGAATCTTAGGAGAAAGCAAAAGCTCATCACAGCTTACAGAGTGAGAAAAGCTGGCACACAAAGAAGGGGTCTCTGACTCGATGTCCGAACTAACTATTCCAAATGGCAGATGGATCACTGCAAACAAGAGGATTTTTGTGCTGCCAGCAAGTATTTTTGCTCAAAATGGACTAGAATCTGGAAACAATAGGAAATAAAGCAGGAGAGCTCAAAATGTCGTGAATAATGTAGGCATATGTCATAATTAGGCTCCATGAATACAGCAAAAAGTTACCATAAATATTCACTCTGATATTTATAGACATTTGCTATGGTCACAGGGACTCACCTTGCCATGAGCATTCCACAGACTGGCACAAGTATTTGTAGAAAGCAATTTAAAGCCATGGAAACAAAACTCCATCTGCCTGGGTATGTTCCCGGAATTGTTCACAGAGTCAGTCATTGTAAAGAATCAGTGCAACAATATACGATAAGACACAGACATCTCACTCCTGGTCCTCTGCCACAGACACCACAAGCAGCAAGAGCACAACCCAGCCAGGCATAACCACCATTTGCATCTGTGTTCAGGCAAGTGCCAAAGCATATTGGGACATTGCTATTCCTAGAAAATATTCCTAAAAGACTAATTTAAAACAAGCGCAGCACGTGAATAGATGTGGTAAACATGGGTTTTTACACCAAGCCTCCACAGAAATTACAATAATAATGTCAATGGCGTGGCAGACTTTAGGACCACCACATCTAACGGCTTCTTGACATCCTTCTTTCCCCTTTTAGAACAAGGAAACAGAGAAGAATAGTAGCACCCGTGATACTACTCCTAAATATCTTCCCCGTAACTGTGTCCTGCAAAGGAGAGGTCTTCCACTCTGTGCTGTTCTTTCTGCACAGCCATGGGTTACACGGGGAGTAAAGGGATACAGAACCAGATACAGACGCCCTATCCCAGTGTTTAAGCTAGCGCCGTGTGTACACATCCCTTCACGATGACAAAAAAACCCAGAAGCTGTCAACAAGATTATTTTAGGGGAAATCAGATAACAAAGCATGAGTAATTACCTCACTAAATCAGTTAATCTCTTTCTTCTTAAAAGGAAATTTCAAACCCGCCTTTTAGCAAGTGTTATTTCAGTTTCCATACTCAATTCAGATATAAAAAATATTTGGTTTTATTTTTAAAAAAGGCATAGCAGGACTGAACTCTGAAGACTGAGCCTTATTGGGTGTGAAGAAATTATTTAAGACAAATTACAGTGCTGTCACGCTCATAGCTCACAGTTTAAAATAAATCTTGTCATCTAATTATACAAGAGCTTGAGTTTGTTTAACAAATTTCTCAGAGGTATTTGTGTGCCACTGCATTTCCCTTCGCCTTTGATTATAGCCTATCATTTCTGTCTTTTCCCTCTATAGCTTTCTACGTTTTACTGTGGTATTTAACAGGTTGCATTTATCACATCTCTTCAGCTGGGCTAAAGCAGATAAACCCATGAAGTCTCTGTACAGTTCTTGGCAGTTCACAATTAAAGAATTATTTAAAAACAAAGGCATCCCAAAAAGGGATTTCTGCTCCCAAACTAAGAACTTCAGCAGAAAGAAACTGGGTCTCTGAACACAGTTTTGATGTCCCACCCACAGGTCTACTGAGAAAATTAAGGGAAAAAGAAAATTCCCCTTGTGTTTTAATTCCCATGCTATATCCTCAAAATGTCAGGGCAAACTTGACTACAATCAGGCAAGGCATGATAATTATTTCAAGACATTTTAATCTGCAAAAGAATCTGTCTCTTCCCTTCTTGCTTATCATTGAAGACAGATAAGCTGTGAATTGTTGAAGAGTAGTCTTTGAGGCAACAAGAAGAAGAGAGGCAAAACACTGTCATTAGCAAAAAAAAAAAAGTTAAGCACAGCTCCATAGGAAGTGCTTAACCAATTTGATGTTACATTATTGAGAGAATTTCATTGACCAAAACATTAAAGACAAGTCTAAAAAATACAATAACTGGCCCCCATAGGAAACGTGAAGCACTTCTGAAAGCTGGCAAGGGCCCAGGTAACCGGGCCTGATTTTAAAAGATGACGTCTCCTCTCACAGATGTCATTTACTGTAAGCCAAGAATAATATTTATGGCTTAATCACCTGATCATCATAATCTGGTTTCTTAGTGACTCATAACTACAAGTACTTGTGCACATATGATTACACATCCAGAACTGAAAGGCTGCATAAGACTATCTTAAAACAGGGCAATTAGTGTTTTCCAGTCCATATACTGCCAAGCCACAAGACAGGTATTTTCTAGTTCTCTGACCAATCTAACGTTACATATCTCTTGAGATCAAACTCTTCCGCACTGGAAGTTCTGGAGATACTCTATCGTGTGCTCACTAATTAAAGTTACCTTACAAAATGCCTCAGTGTTAAGCTGTGGTTGACATTAACAAGCTGTTAAATTAGATTTTGATGCAGTTTTGAGGCACCCCCCCAAAACTCATATGCAAATGTGCCCATTTCATTAAGCAGATAGGACCATTGAAACTCCTATCAAGGGGAATAGCAATTTTAAAAGGGCAATTGTATTTGCTTTATTTTTTCCTCAGTATTTTCAGACTCCTCCTTTTCTCTCCAGTGTAAGAACTGCAGCTGCTTCACCACTTCACCACAGACAGCTATGACACATTCCT
>NW_010428744.1:42054-76983 GCF_000710305.1 Buceros rhinoceros silvestris | reverse complement strand
CCTGCTGTTGAACATATTCTGCAGGTATCACAGTCATGATATCATTGCATTCAACAATATCAGTGCTGAATTCTGCAGTTTATTTTGTCAGGGATAAACTGACTGTGGTTTTCTTCCTATGAGCTGAAGGCTTCCAGTATTGAAACTTAAACCAAAACTTTAAAAAGAGAAGAATTATCACAGGCACTTTAATATATCCATAAAAATCAAGATTTTAATGGATTTATTCACTCTATTACACAGGATCTAATCCACCACCTTTATTCCAACACTACTTCAGAACCAGAAGTAACTGCAAACTTTACTTATCATAGATAGTACTTATTAGAACCAGATCTTTTCAACAAAAAATAGCAAATAAAATCATAAGCAGCAAGCCTTAATCTACTACTTCAGGAACTTTGAGCTAAAATAATAAACAAAGAAAAAGAATATGTGTATTTCAATAATCAATCATTCCTCAGTAAATTTCTTCAGTTTTTAAAGGCAGATTTCCACTGAGGTCCATCTCCATCTTCTGAAGGAATAAGAGCCCAGCTAACAACTTTATTCCAGAACAAGAAAGATTTGCCTTTTCATTTTCTGTTGCACGCCCCTCCAAGAGACTTTCTTGTTGTTCTCGGCGGTGATAAAAGAAGCTATTTGCTTGCGACAAGAACAAGCAAATCTTACTGATGAAAAGTGAGGCAGCTTTTTTGTTTGTTTCCCGATTAAATCAATAAACCCCGAAATGTGCCAGTTCCACTTTCCATTTTGAAGTGCACCGGACAGCTGCAGGGCAGAATGTTATTCCTTCATTATTCTCTCTCTTAGTCTTCAAATAATGCTATTTGGGATCAATGATCACCTCAGAAATGCTAATATAAACACAATTTATTTCCATAATAATTGGCATTCTGCTACTCAGTGCATTATAAACGGCTCTATAAATTAATCACAGATTTGTATACTGGCTTTGTGCACTGCAATTTGTCTTTGCAGAGTTACTACTGTCAGATCAAGTTTTTATCTATTCTTAATTTTAAGCATTTAATTACATTAGTATTCACACTATAAAACATACAGAGAGGTCTCAATTACCATTGCCCTTCATGAGATGAATTAATTTAAGTCATAAATCCACTCTCCTGTAGAAAGGAATATCCAAAGTATCGCTGTTTAGCTCATGGACTGTCTGGTGTTTTCCTTCTGTCTAAATGAAATATCCTCACTCTACTCTTACTGGAGTGCACAAAAAGGTCCATTTGTCATTGCGATTTTCATTTGCTTTCAAGTCAGAGGAATGACCCTTCATTTATTAGTTTATTTAAATGTCACTGAACCTTTTGGGGGATTCTGCCCCATAAGTAATGGTACATATCCTGTAAATCAAACCTGTAAAAACATCTCTGGCCTTCACATTTTGCTAGATTACCCTTTAGAAGGACCCTTTTCTCAAATTAGTGCCCTCAGTGTTTCAGCACATTTCAAAAGCTGTAACCATGATGGAAAAAAGCAAAACAAAACAACAGAAAGAATCTGGCACTAGCAAATTTCACAAACGGATCTTTGACCCCAAAGTGCCAGACAGCCAGAGTCAGAGCCCAGACCAGACTCTGCACTTTGTCCTTCCTCCAGCTGCTCTTCTCTCTTCATGGGCTTACTGTACATTCCAGTGCACCAACTGACTGTGCACAGGTTAACCAGCTGCAATTTCCACAAGCCACCAGACCCTGTTAACAGTTCTCTGCACTGACTGTTAGGAGATGTCTTCACCTTGCACTAAGCGCACGTTGCTCACTGCCCACTTCCATTCCTTTAGGCAGCTGCCAAGCTTTGGGTGAACTTCCCTCCTGTAAGTTAGTATATCCAGGTGCACATTCTCTTCGTACGCAGCACATCTTTACACACCTACTCTTGAGCAGGAGTACCTTGTGATGTCTCCTCCTATAACAATGACTGCTGGTCTCCCTGGGCAGAGCTCAGGGCCTGCTACTCCTCTTTTGCATCAGGCCAGGTTTAAGAGACACCAACTTTTCTAAAGGGACTGATGGAATTACGTCTAACTTAAGGAAGGCATAAAAATAAGATTCCTTCTCTCGCGAGAGAAAGAGGAAGCGATGAGTTTCTAAAGGTAAGAGAGAAAGTTGTACAAGACCAAACAGAACTGGTGAAATGGATACAGGAAGGGGTTGGAAGTGCAAAAAGGGTTTTTCTGGAGTTAGCAATATGGTACCATAACTTCACATACTGGCAGGGAAGCCAAGAGACAATGTCAGCAGATACTGGATGAGAAAAGAAAGAGGATAGGAAAGGATTAATAATTCAAAGCTATCTTATAGTGGCTTAGTCTTCGTGCTTAAGATACAGATACAAATAGTGAACGCGGGTGGCTCAAGAGAGCCTTCCATCCAGATCACAGAAGTACACTTGCCAGAGATCACAGAAATGTAGAACACATATTTCCTCTTGACTTTCTTCTGCAGCTCCTAAAAAGGATTATCCATTTAACAGGAAGGTTTTTTCACCAACAGGTCTTTTCTGCATCACAGACGCTCAGCTAATACTCCAAAGCACGTCTAACAAAAAAAAGAGAGCAAAACTACTGCCACACAGCTAAAACTCTTGCTCTTTGAATGGTGGTTCCATGGCTGCAAGTGAGAGGGCTGCTGAGCAGGTCCTTAAATACTAAGCATGCCAGCTTTTCTCCTTGCCTTAGCAGAAGTAAGAAAATAAATGTTCAGCAACCACTCTGCTTACTATACACAACATGCTTTCTCAGTATCACATGGTTAGTCCAGGTGTCATCATATGAAATGTATTTAAGAGAGAATTTCACTGATGCTTACAAAGAACTTCCCTACTTTGAAGTCATATCTGTCCCATTTCTTCCAAAATCCCTAATATCTACCATTAACAGGTTTGCCATTAAGCAAAGGGATTTATTTCTCCCTCAAACAGGAGACACTGATCTAAATTTACACATACCTTCTGTAGAATAATGTAAACCTGATTCATATTCTGTAAACCAAACTCATATTCTGCTAACAAAGAGATTCACTCTCTCTCCAGTGGCTACTGATGGTGCATAAGAAAACAAGACTCCTTTAGGTGCCTAAAATAAAGTGATCAGAATCTCCCACCTCAGTACAAAATCACTTTAAAATTGCAGAGGCAGTTCCTGAATTACTGCAGTAGTCATTATAATAATAGCTTTATTCCTGGGCTTCAAGAATTTTCAACTAAGCAAACTAGAAATTCAAGCAACAACAACAAAACCAGCTCACAAATAAAGTGACCTAGAAATATGTCTCAAACAATCTAATTTTTTAAACTGCGCTAAGTCGTTTCCTCATTTCCCATTGTTCAGATGCCCTCGCCAGCCAGAAGAATGATATAAAGAGAAAGTATCCCTCCAGCTATAAACTCCATCCACAGCTAAGTCTTGAAAAGAAAATTTGTATACTAATTTTCTCATCATTAAGTTACTAATTATACTGAAAAAAACCTGCAACACATTGATTTTTTTTTTCTTTTGCCCTTGGGGGAAAAAAGTCCGTATATAATTATCAGTTTTCTAACTCTTTACTTGCTCTTTTGTTTTAATAATGAAAGAAACTCTTTCATCTGTCTGCAAAATAGTATCGCAATGAGACAGGCTGGAGGAAATACGAAACCCAGTGATGGTTCAGGGCTCTGGAGAAAACAAGCAATATCTATTCCCAACCTCTTATTGACCTATCATTGGCCTTAGACAAACAAGTTAAACATTCAATTAGTCGAAAAGAAATGAACGGACTGTTTATTAATTTGGAAGAGAAAATGCAATGTTGTGCATATTAATTCACCTAATATGTCAAGGAGCATCGGAACCTCTGTGAAAGAAATCTCATGCAGTTTCAGATACTCAGTCCTAAGAGGCAACTTGGTAGCAAAATGTCTTACACAGAGGTCTCTGCATATTTGCATTACATAGAGGAAATTCGGAATTAATGATTTCTCAATTTCAGTATGTCTTGAACTTTGTTTATTTATCATAGATTGAAGCTGCCTAACTCCTTGATATCTATTCATTTTAACTTGTTTTCCATCCTGCATCTATCCTCCCATACTCCCTCATTCCCTGCTCTTTGCTTTGATCTTTAACTTGTATCTCTCTTCTGATTTACATCTGTATTTACAAGCACCGTCTTATAACCCCATTACAAAAAAAGCCTCTTCAGTTCAGCTGCCTGTCGAGCTGCCTATCAAACCGCTCTCCTTCTGCCCGCAGTCACCGAGTACACTGCCTTGCATCAGCCGCTCCACCTCTCCACTGGGCCACGTCTCCTCAGTGCAAACGCCACCAGCGCTGCTCATGTCCCTCCCTATCGCTTATGACAGGCTGGTGCCATTGCTGGAGCGATACGGACTCGAAGGGTGGAGTGGGCTGCAGTGGCTGTGAAACCTGGCGGGATCACTGGGCTCAAAGCCCGGCAGTCCATAGTTTGGAGGCCAGCTGACAGCTGGCTAGCAATAGTATTCCACAATGGTCTGATACTGCTTTAACATCTTCATCCGGAGCACAGGGCAGAGTGCATCCTCCACCAGTTTGTGAGAGCAAACAGGGGGGGAAGAGGACGATATGCTGGAATACAGGTCTGCTGGGCAGAAGGACCTCAGTGAGGTGGATGAATGGGCTGACAAGAACCTCGTGAGGTTCAAAGGCAAAATCAAAGTGTGCCCCCTCCTCCTCTCCATTGCAAGACTAGAAGTAAGATCTCAATGCATTCTATGCACACTGTAAAAAGAAATTAATAATTTTTTAAAAAACAACAAAAAAACCAAACCATGTAGAATTTTCACTCCATAGAGTGGAACAGCTAAAACTTCTGTAACTGCCATGTAAGTCCCTCAGCATTCTAGCAGGAGTGTTTCGCTACTGCTCAATAAAATATGAATATTGCTGATTTGTTATTCTATTGTCTGACCTTGAGAATGACTGATCACCACCCATCCATGCAGAAATCCTCTTCCAATCTGTTCTTCTGTGCGCTACTGAAGTTAAGAAGTTAAAGCTCAGCCTAGTTAATTAGATGTAAAAAAGAACGGGACCTGGAAATCTAAACTCTGTATAATTCATTTCTGAAGACAACGATTTCAAGCATACATTTCACTTGAGAGCTTCTACAGCATTTCTGGGTATTCATTCAGTACTGTTAGTCTGAAGCTTCAATAGGTAGGCAGCAACATCTCATTTCAGTGACCTGCTAGGAACCGCAGGTACTTCTGGCATTACACCACAATTTACACTGGAGAAAAGACAGTTTTAACACAAATAGCTCTGTCCCACAGCTGGAATTACAAGTATCTGTCAGCATGGGAAGCTGAGTGAACAATACACATTTCTTCCTTTGGAGTCCAACTGGAATTAAAAAATAATCTAGGTAAAACATATTTATCTGATTGTCTAGTTGGTAGCCAGCATTTGAAAGATCCCACTTGTTTTCTCACAAACGAGATGTACTACAGGTAGACTAGGCTTGGGGCACCATTTCACACTTTCTCCATTTTAAATGCTCATAAAGAGTTCAAGTCCCATACCTATAAATGATAAATAAAAGCCAGACTGATTCTGTTAGTCTTTGAATGAAATGCAGTACAACATTCCATTAGGAAGGCAAGGAAGTACAGAAATTTCACTCCAAGAAGCTACATACATTGATGTATTGACATGAACATTTTTCACAGCAAATGTAAAATCTTTTTTATAATGACAGATGAATAATAAAATTTTGTTTGTTCTTTCCTATTGTATATAGATGTTGTCTATACTTGTGATTGTGCATATTTCACTGCATCACCCTGTTATGAATACTGAGCTGTTTTTGAAAAGATGCATCTGCTCCTCTTAGCTGTAAATGCTTGTAACACTCAAGCTTTTCGTTCAGATTTTTTAACAGCAGAACAGCATTTTCCCGGGGTTCCAGTTGTATGTTTCCTTGGAATGTTTTCGTATGCAGCTATTTATTTCATTGCTGTGTTGCTCTTCAACATTTCCCTTAGGAGGAAGTTCTGAGGACATTTTTGTGAGAACAGATTTTATTACCTAAATTTGTATTTTTCCCAGAAGACAAAAAAAATATTGCAGGTAGTTTTGTCTCTACGATTAACATTAACACCACTTTAGTTCTGACATACTATTGTTGCAGAAAAGTGGAGTGGTCTTGCCTTAAATTCAGAGACAATGCAGAACCCTGATGGTTTACTCAAAAGCGTAGAGTAGCTGGTGAGATGGTTTACAGAGCGTCTGTAATAAAGGGCAGCAACGTGGAGCTTTAGGAGACCTAACTCTGGAACATTTCAGCTTGACATTCCATTTGTTTGTATAAATCACTGTGGAGGCTGGTTGAGCACCCAAGTTAGAGCAATACTCAGATTATCACATTCTGAAATCATGAGTAGGAGTAATCAAATTGTCTAAATAATGTGAAGCAGTCTTCCTTGGTGCTCTCCTAAAGTAATTACAGTGCCTAGTCGGTAATTATCTCAATGCAGTAACCTCACAAGCAACATTTTTTTTTTCATAATAAAAGCATATATGGAAGGATAACAATAGGTATTTTAAACAAAATCTCTCTGCAGGAATATTTATATGCTGTCTGTATTAACACCTCTTATTATTTAGAAGATTGCCTATACAAAACAATTTGGAACAAACAGTTACATTTCAAAATTCTAACAGTCATATGTGCTTTCTGTTTTGCTTTACAATAGGTATTGGAGGTTTCATTTCCACACTGTTTAATTCTATTTCTGGGTGTAAGAACAAGAAATCATTTGAGTGGGCAGGACTCGCTACGTGGAAATATCTGCTTGATAGTATCTACAAGTACAGGAACTATTAAAAAGAGTTTTCAGAATATTTGATCTACGCTTGGGCCCATTCTCTGAGAAGCTGACCCTGGGAGCTATAGAAAACCTTGGGAAGCAGGTAAGAGAGAAAAACTGACCTATGCAGCTGCTCCACAGCTACTAGGCACTGGGTTAGCTGGGTTAGAGAGGATGTCAAAGACAACAGCCCAGATTCAAGCACTAAAATACAAGGATGTGATTACTGTCAGAGTGCTTTATCACTACAGCTTATCTTGGACAGACAAAATTACAGTTTGGGAAAATAAGATGGGAGGAAGAGGGAAAGAAGAAACTACTTTTGTGCCTTACAGCAAAATTAACTTTAGTGAAAATGCATTTTTGACTACGTAATACAAAAAAAAAAGGGGGGGAATAAATAGAAAGTTCAGGTTTTCACAGCTTGGCTGTAGATGAAACAAATCTTGCACAGCCATGAAACCGTACTGGAGTAAGTGCCTCTGGGATAACTAATAACAAGAAAAAGTGATCACACGAGCACTAGAACTAGTGAACCCTGTTTTTTATATATTTAAACTGTGTGCTTGAATTCTCTGATGTTTAATAAAGCGGAAGATTTGCTTGCTTGTCTGAAGCCCTGCCTGTATCAGCCTTTTCCTCCACCGTGGCATTAAGCAGGCTTCTCAACTACTGCCTTCCTACATTCATGATATCTTAGGAATTTGCTAGTTTTTAGAATATTATTATTTTATTAAATTTAGTTCAAGTTAGCCAACTGTATAGAAAACCTTCCCTGCCCATACTCAAGGTGAGATACTGTAAGACTTGACTCCTTAAGGATCAAGACTAAAAAAATACCCACAAGCGTTTTCCCATTCTGCCACAATTGAGAGAAGCTTCCATAAACATCTGCCCAAGTAATGCATTATCCCCCTTCAAAACCTGCTTTAACATTCTTCTCTTCTGTGATGCTGACAAAAAGCCTGACAATGATTAGTTTGCTAGTGTCCTGAGACCATTGCTTATCTTACGGACCAGAAGTACCTCATTTTTTCTTGTAGTTTTCAGTTTGTCTGTCTGTCCACTACCTCATCTTGGTTGGATTTAGACAGCAAAGCCTTTGGTACAGAGATCACTCTTTCACCCCATTTGTTTCTGCAGCAAGAACGAAATAATCCATGTCTATGACCAAGACACCAGAATACTGTATTAATTCAATTAATACATAAAAATTATATTAATGAAATTACAATTGAGTGGGCTACGTGTTAGAAACATACAGAGCTCATCACAGTGACCTGCTCGTTAATAAGGGACTGCCAGTTGTTCTAATGCGCTGAATGAGATACTATTCATATGACAAACGGCTTTACCAGCCTGCCCAAATTCCAACAGAGTGTTTATCCAAGGCAAACCACTGCTTAAAGTTGGCAGACTCGTTATTTTTTATATTAACATGTGCACTAATTTGAGGGCTACTACTCAACTATTCTAGGCCTCCCTCTACATATGGATTGATAATTGCACTTTGATTTATGGCTCATCACCAGGACATTATTCACAAGGCCTTGATAACTCATTTATATCGGTCAGCACGTGCATTTGACTTGACAGAATCATTATCCACGTTATCACCAGAACTCACACATGGATCTCTGCCTTTGCTCTGAAATTGGTATTGGATTTGAAATCACTAAACACCATTCAACCCATTTCGCCCCCAGAGCCACATCCTGCTGCTCACACGGCACTGTAGTCACATAGTACCTAATGTCCATCACATTCTTTTTTACACATCCCATCTATGAACAACACTAATTTTTTACATCTTTTCTACATTACCTGATATTTGAGATGTTACATCTGTGTTTAAAGTGACCAATGGTAAAAGACAAAATTACTAAGCTGTGCCATACTATCTTTATTTGTAGCTAATTTAGGGCAAATTGTATTTTGGGGTTATTTTATGGAGACCACCATACTCTGCAAACTCATGTTTAGTCATACCTTTCCCAATCAGAATAAAAACATCATTTCTGAAAACCAAACTTGTTACAAGCCAGAAAACACGAAGTTCTACTCTAGCCTGTGAGGATTTGGCTTCCACATTCACAAATCCTACAAACAGTTGAAAATTGAAATGGATAGCATGCAGAAGAGGATGAAGGTTGCCCCTTTTCTGCTATTTAATGGACTGTCTTACTGCTTTAGACCACAGGAAAGAAGGCGGCATTACAAACAGGGGGCTCATAAGCATATATATTTCACGTGAACGCATTTTGTCAGACAGCCTAGTAAAAGTAATGTTAGCTTTAAGCAGTTGGCAGCAAGGAATAACTAGACAGACTTACTTCCCTTTCAGGCACTATTCACATTCTGTTATCAAGTTATTCAGTGCTTAAACAGAAATACAAAGTCAGGAAAGGTGTGAGAACATGAACAACTAATTCTAAGTGCTCATCTGCACAATCAGAATGGTCACTTCACTATTGCTTTAGTCCTTCCTCCTGCTGCCTCTTTCAGTGACACAAAAAATGAGAGGTGAGAGACGAGTTCATTGTCTGTAATTCTGAATGTCACAAGATCATTTCTAAAATTCAGATTATCACATCATCACTTCAGCTTCTAGAAACTCATTTATTTCTGACCTGTTTTGCATTTCTGACCTGTTCTGCTATTTATGGAAAAAGATGAACACTGTTACCTTAGCCTGCTACTGCTTCTCTGTATCTGTGCATGACATATATTTCAGTTTCAATTTATTACCATAAGCCCTAGGATTATAAAGACTTTCTTTTATGTGACAAGTTTTCCACCCATATATTTTTATTTATTGTGCAAGTTAAACTATACGGAGACTTAACTAACTATACATATATTTCCATGTAATCACCATGGCAACTGAACATACCCCACACTGAACATATCCATCTCTTGAACATCATCTCCCACTAAATCTTCTTTACCTAACTCAAACATCACCACGACATTTTCAGCGTGCAGATAAACTACGTATCATGTTCGTGTATGTTCTTAAAGTTCTAAGATAGAAAAACGTAAAAGATAGTTTCAAACTGAAATCATACAGGTATCTAAACATTCCTTCCTGTATGTTCAAGAATCAGGACTTCATCATGGCAACAGCTCAGTTTAATATAAACATACATGAAAAAGCAACAGGGTTTGTAGAATGTCTGTGTTGTTACTTCGCACTACAAACCAAAAGTGCCAGACGTGCTCCATGCTCACTATAAGATGGTCTTGCCGGACATTGTAAAACAATACATGCCAAACATTGTTTAATTCTCTCATCAAGAGAAATTACTAATTAAGATTTAATACGTCTAACTCTTCTAATTGTTTTACTAGTGACTGCTAGGAGAGTCCATCTAAAGCTATTAAGATTCAAAAGATGTACTCATGACAGAGCACTTCAGCAGCAACCTGAATTAGCCAGGCAAGGCAAAACCTCAGCTCGTTTTTGGAAAATTGTAATAATGGAAAGTAATTGTTTTTTCTAATAAAGCTGATGTAAACAACCCCAACTACAATCAACTAGAATAACTCTTTTTTTTTTGTGACATTCAAGACGGGCTCAAAAGCAAAATCCCTCATGATAAAGATAAAAATTCCAATGTTTCTTCCATATGAACCTGGTTTTTTACAAGACTGAAAGGGCTTTTCCATTGCACAAGGTTATGTCCTTATATCTGGCAAAAGCAAAAGAGAATTGTTTTCCAGCAAGCTGGGCCATTGGGATGAAAGCCCCATCTTTTGAACAAGCCTAATACCTAATCTTGATCACTGTTTTGCTTGCATAAGGTTGTGAGACTTTTCTACAGCCAGTTTATTTGCCTGACAGACAAAACAGAATAGGGAGAAACCTATCCCAAATAAACATTTCTTAAGGGAAAAAAAAAGAAAATCCGAAATTAAAAAGTAAAACACAATATTTTGTCTAGAGAGAGGTAGAAATCCTGAAAAGTTCGTTTTAGGAACTAGGATATGAAACACCAGCATTCTCAAGTCAGTAGTCTTTCTTAGCGCCCAGCTCAGCAGTTCACACCCTCAGGATATAGACTCAGGCCCAATTTCTGCAGGGTTACCTGCTGAAGAACTAGTATATGTGATAAAAACCAGAGAGTGTGAAAAGCTGCCGGTTTACACTTCTGTTTCAGCCTGAAGCCTCCCTATTATCTTAACGCTTTGCCAGTCTTTGAGAAACAGCCAGCTAGACTGGTTTGGTAATTAGCTGAAAAGACAAAGGCTAAAGGTCAATTAGCCCAGGAGGCAAAGGCTAATTGCACATTTGTCTTTGGGAGACCAGCTGGGAAGAGTTCAGAGCCAATGGCCAGTCAGAAGCATTCCTCCAAAGCCGCAGAGGGGATTTTGTGTGAGGAGGAGGAAGGAGGGGAAGTTTCTGCTGGATTTCTTTTTTCCTACTTGTAGAGTTAAGTTACACTGGGAGTTAAAAAAAGCATGACTCATCTTGAAGAATTATTTTAAAATGAGACAGATTCACAGCTCAAACTAATTTTATGACAATTCCTTTCTCTGCCTGAGGAGACTGAATCCTGAATGCCTGAGGAGAGCTTCCACCTTCACAAAAGTGTTCTAACCATAATTTTTGCTACTTTAGTTGATTACAATCTTTCCATTTTTTCTTAGGCAATCAAACATTTACTGGAGCAGAAATTATAAACTGCGTATTCCACTTCCTAGGCGAGAACTCTTACTATATGCCTGTAAGATTCATTCTCTGGATCCAGACAAACCCAAGCGGCCCATGCAAAGGAGACCAGGTTGTACTTGAGGAAGAATTAGCTAAAACACCATGGGGATGGGAACCAGTCCCAGAACCCTGATTGTTCATTTATATTGAAATTGATAGTGAAACCATTTCAGAAGAGTTTAAGAGTACTGGAAGTCAACATCCTGTACAGTCTAGTGGGTTAAGGAACGAACGCTGGAGTACCCTAAATGCTGACTTGTTGGATTCTTCTCTTAATCTTGACCTCAACATCTTTTCCCAGAGGAATTTATTGGGCAGGCTCAAGTAGTTTCAAGTTAAACAATACTTCATTTTTCCAGGAATTTACTAGTCAACGCACTTAAACTTACTTTGCCCCATTGTACTCCATAGACCACTTTCTTGTAGTTTCTGTATGTTTAACTTGCCTGTCAGGCCTCAGACACCAGCAGAAAGGTAGAGTCATTTGCACGAGAAGATGCTCTTCTATTGAGGATAATGTTGTCTGCATGCCCACGGAAGAGGGAATTACCAGATGAAGGTCTCTGCTTGTCTTTCTGGGTTTTGTTTGTTTGTTTGTTTTTTTCCCCGAAGGCTTCACCTGCATGGTTTCGCACCAAAACTGGTTCTCTCTGTTGGCATCATCAACACCATTCCTTTTCCCGTTAAAGAAGTAGAAGATATTTTAATAGTGCATCCTGGACAGCAAGATTTTTTTCCGTACTGTGTGGAGAACAGATTATATATGTAGTTATCGTAGTTTAAAAATCAATGAACTTCCATGTCTTCGGTTTTATCTACTGAAAGTCTTGATCAGTTCAACACTAAGCACAGTCACAGAATCACAGAATGGTTGAGGTTGGAAGGGACCTCTGGAGTTAACGGTAAGGAAGAAATGCCCTGGAACACCAGCCGGGTTTCCCCTTCCTGTCTTTTACTGTATGATTAGCAAAGTTCAGTGCTTCCAAACTGGCATGAATGTGTTTAATGTCAGAGCTTAATAATACAGCATACATTAAAAGTATAAATACAACATTTTTGCAGCTTAGAGAAAATATTTGCCCAAGACAAGTTAAAACTATGTAGCTGTATCATCTAGTGTTTTGTTGGATATAAAATGACCCTTTAAAACCTTCTGACATTCTCCTCAAAGCTGAGGATTGAGGCTATGACCTTTGCAAAGCCTTCCAAAGCGCTTCACAATCAACCAGCTCTTACATGAAAGTTTCATTAGAAGCCAAAGACTTTCTTGATACACGTGGTTAGGACAGTTGCCCTTGCTCATGAAAAATGGGCACAATGGGTTCCTGCTATTTGAAGAACAAACAGCTGTTCATGCTGGATGAGTTCAATTTTGTAATTTGAATCCAACCTCCAACACACAAGATTTTGATTAAATGCAAGGGGGAAAAAGTTACCATAAGGGGCCTGGGGAGGCTGTGGAGTGTCCATCCCTGGAGTTACTGAAACATGACTGGAGAAGGTCTGAGCAACCTTTTCTGGCTGAACCCACTTTTAGTAAGATTCGGACTAGGCGACCTCTTAGAGGTCTCTACCAACCTAAATTAAACCACCGGCTGACGTTAGCATCCCTCTTTCTCTGTATTTGCAATGTTAGAAAGGGAAAAGACTACACATAGCTGTTGAGTTGCCAAGGATGACTGAAGTACAGTAAGGGAATCTGTCAAAAATACAATAGGATAGGACAGGACAGGAAAGGACTGGATAGATCTGAAATCTGAAAGCTGACACTGCAAATGTCATCTGTCAAAAAAGGGAGGAGTTTCCACCCAAGTGGAAAAAGAAAAGGTGATGTGGCTACTACTATGTTCTAGTACAGGTATAGCAGAAAGGCTATCAGCTTCCACAGCAATGGGTACCTTTGACTACACGCTGTCACTCCCAATGTACCAACCTGTTCTGCCAGTACTTACAGAAAATCGCTATTCACGTAAGACCAGGAATAAATTACTATCGCACTGGAAGCAAAGGGGAACACAGCAAAGAACCTGAGTCCAAATCGCTATATGATGGGTTTGTTGCGGTGAAATTTACAGTCAGCTACTGCTCAGGTCCATCCTAAAGGCATGAACTCATCTATTCTAAATACACAACAGATAGTTACTCGCATCTGCGGTGGCACTGCATCTTGTGGTTATTGTATAAGGACAAGAAGTTACCACGAGTTGCCAGTTAAATAAATTAACATAGTTCTTCTACATACAGGGATTTAAACCCTCCCTATGTTTACCATTAGTATTGCCTAAAGCATTGCCCGAAACTAGAGCCCTACAATGGGCAAAATCAGGTCATTCCAAACAAGAGCTGATGAAGGCCTCAAGCACCGATTCTACAAAGCAGCATCAATGCTTTATAATGCATCCCTGTGGGCTGTTTGCTTAAATATAAACTACTTCTCAAAAAGAAATGAAACAATCTATTTGGTAAAAGACAGCATTCAGTAAATAAACTTATGCAGTAGCACAGCAAATAATCTGGAAGATCATGACATAAATATCAGTTCTTTTACTGCTTATTTTCTCTCACTTTTCAAGGTCTCTTTTCCTCTCCCGAAGACTCTTCCATTCTTTAGTATGCACCAGACAAAGCCTTATTCCCTAGGCTTTAACAGAAAAGCCACAGCTTCATCTATTACAAGTATCGTTTTCGGTTTTGTCAGCCCTTCGGTCCGGACCAGAGCCATTCATTTTTGCCAAGTCATTTGTGGCAGCGCAGAGCAGCCCACCGGGCACAGTGCACGGCGTTTGCACGCTAATGGAATTTTGCAGCTATGCTGCTGTGGCTGCTGGTGGTGGCAATCCCATTTCAGAAGCCCCTTCTTTTATTCTCTGTAGTCCGCTCTGTGCCATGATACTGAGCGCCAACCTGCTCAGTTTGTTAGGAACCTGGCCGGCAGTCACCTCAGTGACATTTCTTGCACTACCATGCTAGAAAGGTGTCGTCTTCTCGCCTCCTCAAGTTGATGGGTTATCAACTTCAATTCTTTTTCCTCATATGGATATGTATCTAAAGGTTTTCCCACACCGTATTTCAGACTACATGCTTTTATGAATAGGACGCTGTCAGTAATGGCATTATCTATCTGTATCAAAGTGAAAATTCCCCAGGTAGGAAACATTTTCCAGAGGGGGTTGCTGGAATATGGCACATTATAGCTGCTTCTTGCACATCCAGAGGTCCCTGTGTTGATGGTGGAAAATGGATTATTACCACAGTGGTGCTCTCACTGACAGTAACAGCATAGACTCAGGATAATACACATTCACTTATTTTTATTGGCATTGCTAATTGTCAAAGGGAGTTGATTAAGCCGACACTTTTGCTCTCTCTGTTAGTTCAACCCTTAATAAATCTAGTGAGAGTGGCAAAGCAAGCACCATTGCATGTACATTATAATATCACAACCACTGTCTTCTAGAAAGAGAACTGCAGCTACCCAGGGGAGGGAACGGTCATGGTAATTTTTGTTCAATGAAACGGCCGTGGAAAATTCAGCTACAACTGACCAATTTCACTCTGCAACTAGATACATCACTCTTCATGATAGCACCTTGTCCATCACCGGGGCAGGCAGGGGCCGAGAGCTCTCAACTCTGCTCAGGCTTACTGATCACAAAGAGCTTTGACGATTGACCGCTCTATAACAGAAAAATACCTGCCGTTTGAACATCTCAGAAGTCTAACAAAAAAAAAAAAAAAAAAAAAAAAAAAAAAAAAAAAAAAAAACACCAAACATTTCTGTGAGGAAAGAATTTAAACACAGAGAGGGCTTCTGTGTTTATTAACAGGCCTTGTTCTATCTCCCTGTTTAAATAATCTCCTTTACATGTTTGAAAAATATTCTTTCAAGAAAGATTACAAGATGGGACTGCTCTGACAGAGGAAATTACCAGTCCCAGTAGGGCAAAACTTTGGGGACAAACGAAAGGGGTTCCCACCAGGGAAACACATGGTGCTCAGTAGCACTGCATAAGGCCTGAGGACAAAAGTGCCCTCAAGCACGAACAGTGGTCTCCTGTGACTCACAGAGACTAAAAAAAGGGTAGATTCAGCTTCTGAAGAAGGTTGTTTGAATCACTTAATCCCTGTTCCCAGGTTCATGATCAGTGGGGATAACAAGAATGACTCAGGTAGTGGCAGGGAGGTTACGAAGTCTGGGGTATTTCATGGCAGCCGTGTCCTTGCGGGTAAACCAACTGTGAGATGACAGAAATATTTTATGGCTTCCTTTCTCACGTAAGCACAAAACCTATCAACATTTTGTCTCTCTCCACGTTGCTTTGTCATCTGTGAAGAACAGGGAGGTTCACAGGAGTTTTTCCTTCTGCACAGCAATGGATGGAATGCTCTCATACCAGTGCAAACTGAGAAGTTTGAAAGGGCTGCTGAGGTCTTTAGGACTGGTCTGGTCATGGTAGGCTCACTCCTAAGAGCTGCTCAGCTCTTCTGCTTTGTTCATATGATCATAGAACCAGATTCAATTGGAGTAGGGAACAAAAGAAGAGGAACTTTTCCAAAGGTTTTGAACATTTCAGGGTTCATTCTTTTTTTTTTCTCCCTACAGTTTAGTAGTACGAGAAGAAATTTCTGTAAACTAGAGAAAGATGTGGCAGATTCAGCCAAAAAAAAAATTTTCTTTTTAAACTTATGATAGTTGAATAGAAAAGGAGAGTAGTGCATAACTCTTTGAGCTACCGGCTGGCACTGAAACCTGGAACATAGATCCCTAAATCTCAGGCTCTCAGACTACCACAGAGAGGAGACATGCCCTCCTGCAGAGACTCACGCAGAGGGGACTGAGAACTTCTCTTCACCTAAGCTTCCAGTTTCCCAAACCAGCTCCTTTACAGATGGAGGCATATCTCCTTATTGCACTCTGCACTTTAAATATACCCTAAAGGCAAATATAATCTCTTTGATTTAGCTTTCCCTCAATAATTCAGTCACACACATCCTTACACAGCACATCCACTCACTCACATAAACAAACAAATGAAGGAATGAAAACCTATGAATTAATCAAGCTATTTCCCTGAAGACTCTGAAGGAAGAAAGCAAGAGAAATTCTAAATGATATTTCTATTTGGGAGGCAGCTGGATTTTATCGCGATGGGGCCAGCCAAGCATATAAATATCTGACATGAGAAGGAAGAAGATGAAATGAAATGGATGGAAACATTTGTGCTGTCAGTGAGATGAAAGAATAAAGTTGTGGGTGCAACAGCAAACGATTCTTAAATTAGACCCATATCCTCAGCATCATATTTAATATCCTTTCTGCTAACCTGCCCAGAAACTATTCCTGCTATTTCCAGACCTGAACCTAAGCTTCCCTTTTCTACAGCAGCAGTGCTTCACCGCATAATAAATGTGCTACACCCAACAGTTAACTAATGTGGCTGACAGCAGCCAAAGGTGAAGCTAGTACTTGCACGTCATTTGACAGCACTGCCCACTTGAACACTGATATAGCTATTTACTGACCATGCAAATGTTATATTTATTTTAATTATAAGCCCATGCCTTCAATTTTTTTTTAAATAAAAAAGACATTCATTTCTATTCTATATATGACCAATTTAGTCCCAGAATGAAGCTCCAGGCAGTTCCTGCATTTAAGCATAACAGGATTCTGATTCTGTAACTCAGATCTGTCTCATTTTATCAATATTCTCCAAATGGTTATTTTCTGCCCCCTACACTTTCAAATTACAGGTACACGGTGAATGTTTAAAATGAGCAAACAGGAGACTGAACTTGTCTTTCTAGTGAAACTTTTCCTGAAGAAAGAACAGCAATCATTTCAAATTATACCCAGGAAGTTAACTAAAAAGTTTCCTGAGAACAGACTGCAAAATTCACCAAATATCTCAGCAAAACTGATATGAAAAAAAAAATCCCAAAGAATTATAGCAGTTCTGCAAGTGCTGGTGAGTGTGAAATAGACAATTTATGGCATATGGCATATGCTTTGAAGCTGGAAAAACCTTCCTCGACCAATAAAATTTCAGACTTCTCAAGCAACACAATCAGACAATTCATCAGAAAGGCAGATTTCTCTTTGTAGGTAGAAGACGCAACTCCAAAAGTAGCATCCAGATGGGGCATCAACTTGAGTGAGCCTTCTAAAGGGGCCAGTCTTGTGATACCCACTGACCACCCATTGTCTGATGCAGAAATACATTTCCAAATGCTCTGTTCAATTTCTGCCTGCAGAAAAACACAAACATTTGGAACTTACCACAATTAACAATTAGGCCCCCAAATACTTAGTCTCAGATTGTATTGGTTACTTGTTTACTGTTAAACAAACAAGAGCCAAATTAACCTCATGGTTCCATTCATTTTATTCTGCTTCAACTGGCCTACAGAAGCGAGCAAAGGTTAGAGTGCTCTGCATGTAAATGTTTAGAAGTTTGACTATGGAAATAAGACTAAATGCTAACAATTGTGAGGTAAGTTGAAACCTTTAAAAGAGATAAGGCTCACTTATCTCGTTATTGTGCATGCCTCTCTTTATCTCTTCACAGTCCTTTCCCTCTATGATCTGCAGAGGTGATCTTTTCACCCTGTTAAATCATCCTTATCGAGCCTCCTGAATGCAATAACCTCCCTGACGCATTACCTATCTTTTAGGATTTGTATTTAATATATCGTGTTCATCTGTCTTTCCCCACCCCCCCATCCCCCCCGAAGGTTACTCCAGAGCTCAGAATTGTGGATTACGGATTGATTTCACAATCACTTTGTGCTATGGATTGTTTTCACCTGTGTGACTGACTTTGTTGCAAAATGAACACAAAACATTCAAAAAGTAAAAAGAGAGAGAAAAAAAATCCCTTTCTCTCTCTCACACACACAGGTATAGACATTGTTTATTTCATTACACACATGTCATTTCAGGTTGGGAAAACCTCAGATTCCTGGGGATTTTTATAAAGCAGAATTCTGCACATTCCAGACTCATCATCAGACAAAAGATTATCCTCTCGCTGTCCACCACCCATTTTGTTACAGTGTGGTAGGATAAGTTTTGTCCACTAGCTGTGGAATTAAGATTGTCTACCAAGCTCTAACAATAAGTTGTACTTTAATGAAGGATAAAAACGATGCTAAAAACTGTAGTGGTTACGGTAGAGCACACCCTTGAAAGGTGAACCCTCCCGTACTGTAGCATTGCAGGTTTATATGTGTGGTTATCAAGAACAGATGTCCCTATTTTCACTAATGCTCAATCCACCTCACCAGCCTTCTCTCCTCCTGATTAGATGCAGGTTTATAAAATAGAAAAAGCTAACGTCAGTCTGGGATTGGTACGGCAGGACTCCAGGAGATTCGAGGCGTGTCCAGCGTCTCCGTACTCTCTGTTCTCTGCGCTGTTCATTATAAACAGAGCTAAGGAGGGACGCTGAGGCGTTAGAGAGTGAAGGTCACTGTGACTTCCCCTGATGAATACAGGGATCAATACCTAGCTGGGCGAGAGAAGTTGGTTCTCTGAAAAAACAAGATTTCAGACTGCAAATAGTTACTCATAATTGCTACTGAACGGTTCCATCAGGAACATTTTCCTCTTATTTTTAAACACTTAATTTGTGTTTGTAACATAAAAAACCATCAAAGTGGTTGCTATTTGGATTCTTACACAGGGCAAAAATAGGAACAGGCTTTTAATAAAAAATTCATTTTCACCAGAAACTTGATTGTATTTCCAAACCATTAGCACGAAACAGCTAAAATAAGCCATACAGAAACAGCTGAGTAATATCTCTAGCTACATTTTCTTTCATATATATATATTTCTATATTGATACGCATTTTGGCAGTTCTTTGTCGAAGGGCAATTTCATCCTCCAAACTCTTACTCCCATGCTCAGTTTTAAGAAGGTAATGAGACCTAGTGACTCTGTGTCTTTCCAAGATTGCTGTACAAAATGTTTAAATACAGATGACTGGCAAAGCAAAGGGAAGTGCGCGGGCTGATATTCAGCAGGCCATCCCCTTTGCTGCCGTAGTGCTTGCTTTCCACTTCCACCCATGTATTCCGATAACCCTCATTACTCGATCCACATTCAGCTTGCCCACTTACCAGCCCCTAATTGCTACAGTACCATCACCCCTCAGCCATCAGCTGTTTAACAGTGGACCTGCCTGCTGCCCAGTATCTCTGTGCAATTTTTACCTATTTTCTAATGAAATATGATCTCTACCTTCCCTTCTTTATAGGGCTGAGTTTGAACTATAGTATTATTTTAAAGAATTGATTGCCAGTTGAGCATCTGTCTCTACCAGAGCACTGTCCCAGCAGACTAATTTGTTTCCAGTTCAAAAAAAGACAATAATCATTCACTGCACAGTATCTCCCAATACAGTATGACTGGCACAGGCTTTGGTGAGTGAATCAAAGCCATTCTTTATAGAGTGGTCTCATCATGGCTTGCATGGATGAAATCCTCAACTAGGGCAACCAGTTCTGTGCTCATGATAGTAATTTTATGCTGGTCAGGAAAGCCATACTTTTGGACAATTGTTACATCTATTCTTGTTGAGATCTACAAAACCATACATTAAATTTCAATGTAGAGAATTCAGGATCATTTTAACACAAAGCTGCTTCATTGTACACAGGTCGAGTAAAGAGTTAACTGAAAAAATCAGGTACGCAAAAGCATAAAAGCATTTTTGCTACTATCTCTAGTTCCTAAAGAAAGCTTGGGGAGGAAAAAAAAAAAAAAAAAAAAAAAACCACAAACCAGAAAAACAGATTTAAAAAAAAAAACCACATATTTGGGTAGAAAAAGAAGAGGTATAGTGGGAATTAAAAAAACATTTGACTTCTCTTTCTTAAATTTGTTCACTCCTACATGCAAAATGGGGCCTCTACACCTGAAGAAGAGACAGTCACAAACTTTGAGCAAACAAATGAGGACTCAAGAACACCAGAACACTCCACCCAGCCAGGTCCATTTCCAGGAACAGGACCTGACTTTATCAAACACGCCATACGGCACTTGCTAGCTCTGATGCAGCAGCTTTCCTTCACAGGAGCACTAGTCCTGGTTGTTGCACACGCCGCCTTCCCTCAGCACACACTCACCAGTGAAAACACCCAGAAGTTTAGAAAGTCTCTAAAATGATAAGCTGCTTTGTAAAGATTTAACTAGTCCTTCTGTGCATTGGAGAGATCGTGGCCCTCATCACAGCCTCATCATGGCACCAGAATGAACGTGATGGCTGAGATCTGGGGAGTTCATCTGACCCCATGTGTGGAATACAAAAGCAGGAGAGAGGCCAATACTCACACATTTCAACCTATGAATAGTGGCATTGACTTCAATAAATATACTGGTATGAAAAGAAATACTGAGGATTTGGCTCAATATGTGAAATGTCCATCCAATATATTTAGGTTTTCCTGTTCTTTTAAAATAAAAAAGCACTTCGGATTTTCTTAGTATTTATGACAATATAAGCAAAGGCTCGACAGCTCACCAGAAGAAATGAGTTCTTTATCTTTACCTCCACAATGTTGTAAACTAGTGCTTTTTTAATTCATAGACAGGCTTCTTATGTGAATAATTAATAGCATTAAGAAAGAGAATTTTGGTATTTTTACCACTTTTGTGTCATGTTCTACAGTGAACTGTAGGGTGGTAATACAAGAATAATTTAGAGATAAATTAGCATAATAATTAGAAGCCTAGAAGTCTTTATAGTGTTTTTAATATTTATGCTTGATAAATATTGCTCTATTTGTCAGTTTATGCAGTATAAAGTGAAACTTAATGTAAGGAGGCTATTAGCATAAAATTAGCATAATGAGTAAAAAGCAAAACACAAAGGTAATCAAAAATAACAGAGGTTGTTTCCTCTTTCCTCTCTCAAAGGACATACTTTACACTCAAAAATGTGCATTATGGAAAACAAATTTCATTTAAATTAATTATGAGGTTCTATTATAGTGGTGAAAAATGAATATCTTTTAAGAGTTTCTCCAGAAAATGCTTTTTTGTCTCTTTCAAACTTCTTCCACGCAGTCTAGCCACTCAAAGAATGAGATCATTTTGGTCACATTGCTTAGGAAAAATGAATTTTAAATAAAGGACGTTTGTCCAATGTAGCGAGACCATTTAGCTCTGAGTTAGAGATGACATGAAAACGTCGTTTGAAACCAAAGAGAATGGAAAGAGTCCAAACCATTCCTTAAACTCTGCTGATACGACCCACATCAGATTTATGAGGGAAAACATTAAGAGACCGATCAGAACTGCCTAAAAGGGGCTTCAACACTACTAACCCATTATTCCTTGGGAATAAATGTATGAAGCAGTTGAGCTTCTTTCTAATATCAGAAGCTGAAACAAGAGCAAACATCGATCCAGAATATACATCAACACTCAGAATTAAGGGCCGAGAATGGAAGAACATCACTTGGGTGCCTTTTGAGAAGATTTGTTTATCTGTGAAAGACAAAAGAGGGGAGAAGCTGCTCACACAGACATCTCTAGGCCCACACGTTCAATTCTCCAAGGGATACAGGCTGCTTGAACTCACTCCAGTGTCACCCCTACACCCTTTTTTGCTCAGCCCTGCCTCCCAAGTTAGAAACCAGAGAGCAGCCCATGGGAATCGCTACAGCAGCAGCTCTATGGCGTTTGAGATTTCTCCAAGCACTGGCAATTTCTCCACTTTTTTGATGCCTTACAAAATAACTGATATGAACACATGCTCGTGTAAAGTGCTGTTCTGGGGATGTGGGTCCACTTGCTACTCATCACATGTACATGCAAAAGACCACAAAGTGCAAAGCAAGGGAGACATATTTGAACACTTAATGACTTCCCCTCCTGCATCACCTTTCACAACTCAATCCTCCTACTGTTTAAACAGAGTAACTAGCACAAGCACTCACCTACAGCTGAAAAGCGAGCAGCCTTCTCTGACTCTCTCCTCCGTCTCCAGTGATGAGAATACAGGTATAACAAGGTGAATTGCACAGGACACTTTTTTCTAACTGAAAAAAAATTATGACATTCTTGATGTTTCTGCCGTAGTTGGTACAAGTAGTCCAGGTCCTAAAGTCACTCACAGAGTCAGATCTCCTTGGCAACGTATACAGTAAAACGCAGCTTGGAGTTATAGCTTTTTCCTAATACTATTGTTTTTACGGTACCCACTAGAGTATTAGTCATCAGAAGGCAATTCTTGGTTTACACTGAAAATTTATGATCCTTTTCACTCCATCAGTACTTGTAATATAGACTAATTATCAATGTAAGGATTTGTGGAAGAGATCTGGAAATAATAGAAATAAGCCTTTTAACAGGCACAGTAATTATGCAGACACAACAGATGCTAATAACAATTTTCATTTCTGTGGAAAAATGATTAAAGTTTGAAAGTACAATAACAAAGAGGTGTAAGAAGAGTACAAGGGGGCGTAGATGACATGAGACAAGGTACGTGTGATCACAATTGCTAATTTAAAAAGAACTTTCACACTGCAATAATCTCAAAATCATCTTCTCGACAGCAATCTGCCTTTCATGCTATTTTCTTACTTTCTTTTACCCCAGCTCAGTTATTCACCCTTCTGTTTTCTGTCATAGGCAAAATGTCAGACCAGTGTAAAACCAGAGTCTTGAATATCTCCTTACTAATAATTCTCCCTGAGTCTTTCTGAATATTTGAAATATTTATCTCTAGCACCCAGTAAACTCAAGTAATTGCTCATCAAACTTCTTTTAAACAGCTTCATAGGGGTAGGGTGTTGTTTTCACCTGGTGTCCCAAACCACTCCCTGTGACATGTTAAGTTCCAGCACAGAAGCGGTTATATATCTGTAAAGCCTAAGTAGACTCCTATGAAAACACACAGACACAGAACAAGCGACAACTCTTCAAATTACCACCAGTCTCAGTGTTTAATATAATGAGCAGTGGAATTAAAGTTCATAGCTCCACTTGTGTTAGTGGAAGACTTCCTGTTAAGTCAAAAAAATTGTTCATTAAGATAATTAAAGTTCAGGGCCATCTCACACATCAATCAGTCTTTCTTCTGAACACTTAACAGTTATTGCTGAATAGACTCTGAAATAACCCATTAACTCAGCACAGGTTTGCCAGAAATTATAGGTGCTTTGAGATCGCTAAGCATGAAAGGTGGCACATATATCAAAGGCATTGTCATCATTTGATGCCCCTGAAGTCTGCACTGAAGTTACCTTAATCATTAAGGGCTGGTATCACAGCCATTTGCATTGAAAGTTAGGACTACAATTTATTTCCAAGCTCAAAAAGGGAGGTGAACTGGCTGGTGAGGTGATGAATCTGATATTACAGCAGGGATCCTGGCAAGGGATCCAGAGACACAAGTATTTATGGAGCTGTCCTTCAGAACAAAGCAGAGCAATAAACCTGCTGAAGATACTTTCAAATCAAGCCATTTCTTCCTCAAATGCCCACACAAAAAAAATAGCTTAACAAATTCCATTGCACTGTGGAAGATACACCCCTATGCATACAGTATTTTTCTGAGAACGTTGCACGTCTCCCCTTCACACTATAAGCCACAGAAGCTACTGAAATAAAAATTAATCAGTCTACACTGTATTTAAGCGTGCAAGGTGTCTTGTCAATTTTTTAATGAAACAGTGGGTATGCAGGCATGACAGCTTACAGGAGTTACTGTTAAAATACGCACTGCCAGCAACGTGGCTGTGGTAGTTTTAATTTAGTATGAACTACCCTCTCAATAATTTTTCTAGTTGAAGTGAAATTTGCAGCTAAAGGGAATTCTTTTCATCACAGCTGTCCTGGCAACGTGGACAAGGTTCTCCAGCACAAAGCGGATTTGAATAGAGATGTACAAGGAATGCCATAGTCCAGATGCCACCTCATGGTAAGATTTCACAACGGTTTAAAGACTGCTGTGTTCAGTCATACCTGCTTGCAGACTAACCCTGGGAGGGCAGATCAAGTCCCTGAGTGCTCTCATATTGCGACTTTCCCACCATCTAGTGGCTGAAGAGTTAGAGATAATAAAAACTCTTAACAGTCCTATACCTCACGGAGATATTATTATTATTATTATTATTATTATTATTATTATTATTATTATTATTATTATTATTATTATTATTATTATTATTATTATTATTATTATTATTATTATTATTATTATTATTATTATTATTATTATTATTGTGTATTAGTTAGGCTCCTTGACAGGAAATCCTTTTTAAGGAAAGGATCACACAAGGCTACTTAGCAGCTGCCATTTTCTGCTTCAGCATTTAAGTTTTCATGTTAAAAAAAATTTCTTACTCCTAATGTAACATGTACAGTGAACCGCACCCTGGAATAAACCCTTGCAATGGTATTTGCCAGCAAAGGAAAACAAGAGCTTACTCCTAATGAGGTATCAGCCTCAACAATTGACGGTACTTTAAAATAAAGGTTTGGCAACTAAATCACTGGTGACTGTTACACTCAAGAAAGAGAGGATGAACATCACAGCAAACAGATCGTATCAGGAATATCCTGGTTTGACAAGACTTTGTAAGATGTTAAGGCAGGTTTGAGAGGGCCCACTTGCTGGGCCCTCCCATCCCATTGTAGATGCCCCATCCCTGGAAGTGTTCTAGATCAGGCTGGATTGGGCTTTGAGCAACCTGGTCTAGTGGAAGGTGTCCCTGCCCTAGGATACCAGGAACTAGGATGATCTTTAAGGCCTCTTCCAACCCAAACCATTCAATGATTCTACAATCCTATAAAGACATGCCCTTTGCTGTATATATGCTATCCATGTTAGACAAAAACCTTTAAATTGGTTTTAAAGTTCTCTAATTCAACTCTTCTTATAGGATAGAAACATTTAACCACATTAACCTTAAAAAACCAAAAGTTTTGCTAACCCTGAACGATATATCTGCATCTCCCATCTAAAACATAACACATAACAGGTACATTTGTACATCCACCTCTTCAGGGAAAAGCTTGGATAACTCCATTTCAAGAACATTCCTCTGCCTGCCACCAACACATATGTACTCTGGACATAATTTTCCAGTTCAAAAGTAACACAAGATCCTCCTTTTCTACTTGAATATAGAGGAGTATTTAAGGGTCCACACCAAACACAGTTCTTAAAGAGTTTGAGCTGCTACAGACTCCCTCCATAGTAGTCATAAGACTATTTCCTGCGGTCAAACATAATGTCGAACAACTATGATTAAATATTCATTTGTCCCCTTCTCCTGCAGATTTTTTCCGAGTCTATCATGTAACTTGCCTGCTTTGTCAATGGAATCCCTTATACTTTTAATTTTCTTCTTCAGAATTCTCAAAACATCGGTATCTATCTTACGTTCAACTGAATGTACATGGATTCATTCCCAACTCCTCCTGCCCTTATTCCCATTTGTGACACTTCCATTTACTTTACATCTTATTTCACTGCAATGCTCTATATTAACATGTTTTTGGCAGTGGTTTTGATGTAAACCCCAGTCTAAAAGTGAGAATTGAGCAAGGAAACGCATTCAATTTCTTACAGAGACAAGGGAAGAAAAAAACAGCCAAAGAGGGTCCTTCATTTAGTGTGACGAGGGCCACGTTTAGAAGTGTTTTGATTTATTCACAATAAAAGATTTTAAGCATTCTCCTCTGATAGCTCTGGGGATGTGAGGAAAAACAGTATCAGAAATGATTGCAAATTAAATATAGATAACAGACATAAGGCAATCTCCTACAGACAGATCTTGGTATCTTACACATTGTGCATCATATTGTGAACACCTCCTATGGTAAAGATAACTCAGGATATCAAACCCTTCTGCAGCTATAAACTGACACAGAGATATAACTGAAACAGTTCCACAAAGCTATTAAAAAGTCACTGAAAGAACAGATCAGCTTTGAGGTACCTCTTGATAACTAGCCTGTATAAATATGATTTTTTTTTTTACTGCTTTGTGCTGTGTATTAGTTTCCTTTCTTTCGACGTTTTGGCATTAACTGGCAATACACGGCAGGGAGCTACGTGCCTCAGAGAGGAACTGCAACCTCAGCATAATGATAGGGGGTGAAGAATGCAGCACATGGTGGGTACAAACAGGCACCTCAGCACCGGGGCAGTTACCGAACATGCACCGGGGACTGTGACTACATTTTGGAACAGTCCTGTTATATTTTTACCTGTCCCAAGTTTAGCGTGAGGCAGTTTCCTTCCAAAAGCCAAAAATCCACAGTAGTATTAAGAAAGGGACAACCTTCCATGAAATATGCAGAAAATTACCTTAAAGCTTCTAGCTTTAAGTTTGGAGACTCTTTGCTTACCCTTGCCAATCCTGAGCAAAAGATATCATCGATAGCGTGTTCAGAGACAGCCCCATTTCGTCCTCCCTGCCAGTACTGGTAGTTTTGTCACTGGGGCTGAGAAAAAGCAGAATCTTATCTCAAACCATCAAATACCAAAAATTCACAGATAGCACCGAGGTGAGTATTCACAAAAAAGGAACTTCTAATCTGGGAAGCCACCATGCGGTTCATCACCTGGTCTCCACTCCCTCTCCAGGTTTTCAAAACAGCAAACGCTAGTTATGAACAGGTTCTGCAACTCATGTTCTTGTCAGCAGACAAGGAATTATTCAGCAATATTCCCCGATTTTAAATAATGAATAAAGAACCCAGCAAGTTCTTACTGATAGTTCATAAACAAAAAAATGGCAGAGCTCATTTAATAAATTATTCATTCTGAATTATTTTGCTAAATCTAATATACAGTACCTATACATATGGGAGGGGAAGAGAGAACATTAACAGTTTTTAGACATATTTTACAAATGTTCATGTCAATTTTATATAATTCTCAAGGTTAATGGCTTTTTGATACATAATAGAACTCCCATTTATTGTACATATCCTAGTTGCAAAACCTGTTTCATTTGCATAATCGTAAATTGCAGTTGAGCAATCCTCAGCATGTGGGTATTCATTTGATGAAAATGTAAATTTCAATTTTATTTTTGTTCAATTGCATACACACTGCATTTACTGAATATGAGAAAAAGCATTTTAATTTAACCAATGAACTCAGCCCATTACAACCTGCTGGGAATGGTGAGTAGCCCAGAATTTCGTAGCAAAATGTTTTAAGCAATGATTTACAAATAATTTATCTTTTTATTTTCTCTTAACACCCAGAAAAAGTTATTGTGTTTATTTTTATGCAAATTCGCCTTAGAATGTAGCATTTTAGATGCTCTGCCATTTTAGATAGAAAATGAGTGTAGTAACATTCAAAACAAAGGCATTCAATTTAAAAAATCAATTAAAGGGAGAAATTTAAAGCTAACTTTGAGTGAAAATTCTGAAAAAAATGGTTTGCTTGGGACCTAATAGCAACTCTGATGTAAAAAATGAATACTCAGATCAACTGATCTTATACAAGCTGAGACTCAAGGCCTGGCTGTGCTGGAAGAGTAGCTAAAGGTATGTCTTTTTTACTTGTAAACTGGATATATTACATAGACACATTCCTAAGAGACAACAGCCATAAACCATCTTGTAAAAGTCTTGCATACAAACCTGGTCCAAGAGCTTTAAATGACCTCTTCAGAAGTCAGGAAAACTTGGGAGATACAGAGGAACACGGATGAAATTAAATTCGTGTACTGCCGCCTCCTGTGATGTTACCAGTCTCTCTTACTGATATTAGTGTTCATCACTGTGATTGAGGCAGCGGAGCGACTCTCATCTTATAGCTAATGAGAGCTCACTCATCATCAGAGGACGGTTATTTCCAAGCTATAGAGGAGAGCAACAGGTAGAGACTGTGATCCTCAAAGGGACCATTTAGTTGACTGAAATTAATTTGCTTTGACATTATAACTACTACTTGTAATTAAGACAAGTTCATGATCTTTACGGAAGAGAAGTAAAGCTTAGAGAGATGAACAAGACCAAACATTTTGAGATAATAGAAGTAAAATTTCTACTGAATCAACTTTGGACTTAATTAAAAATGTATCTGATAATCACAGTAATGGGCCATATTTTAATAAATAATTTTTATTGCATATCTTGTAAAGATTAACCTGGATTCCATTTCTCTTCAGAGTTATCACAAGTATAAGTAATTAAACCTTACAAATTGATAAAATCTAGCATTAGAATTCCATGCTTGCTTTGCTTCCTCCAACCACACTCTCTGCCCCTCCAAAAAATAAATGTGTTCCTCTGCATTGTTCAGCTGCAGTCACTGCTTTCTTCTGAGATTTTCTTCTTTAGAATAGATGACCTCTAGAAACTACTCTACAACACAGACATACTCCTCCTTTTCACGCAGATATCCTGACTGGATGGAAAAAAAAGATTTGGCACATTTGTCCATAATGTCTTGATATTCCTCAGGTCAGTCAGGCCAATAACTGGAACATCTAGTGCACACCAGAAACGCTTAGTGTACACGCACAGATCCACTCGATGGTGATCAAGGCCAGATGACGTGCGTGCAGTTAACCTGATCTACTCGCCACATGCAGGAGCTGACATGCAGGACAACACAGCATATGTGCAGAGCTGCCTGGGCACACAGGAGCTGCAGTGTATGTACTCCATCTGTGACCCACACCTATGTCCAACACAACAGAAAGATGTTGGACTTCTTATGCATGCTTTGCAAGCCAAAGATCATCCAAAAAAAAGACATTACAAGGAACCGTAGCCTTTGTGATATATCAGCCTTTGGTCTGATAACGTCCAATACGAACGAGCTGAGACATTTGGATTACAGCATGTGCTACAAGCCAACACCCCTAACAGAACCCAGCACCCCTGGCAATTGCTGGAAGAGCTGGCTTGGATGAATGACAAACATTCTCAACAGGAGAGTGAAACGTGTACTTTGTTATGCCTTCACTCCAAAACCGTGGAGATTCACAGGCATAAACCCTTGTGGTAGCTTGTAGTTTCTTTTGGGCAAATCATTGCTGAATTTCATTTTCCTGACCTATCTCGTGAAATTTCAAGGTATGTTTCTGTAAAACCAATGTATTTTAATGACTGCTGTACAATACAAATATTGATTATATATTATTTTCCTGGTAGAAAAAGTATTTTCTTTTTTCTTAGAAATGATAGTTCTAAGCAGAATGCAATAAATTTAGAAAGTAAAAATCATCACTGAACTTGTCTACAAGTATATTTATGTGTGTGTGCATACATATACACACATATTTAGTTACAGGATTCAAAATTCTAATGTACTACATAGTATGAAGAGTTCCCTTATTTTCTAATAATGTAAAGTAAACTGAGAAGACATACTAGATATGCAATGGGCATATTTCTAGAAAGAGGGATCTCTCCTAGGGAAGAGAGTCGTGAACAGCTTGGCCAGCTGGCATTTCTTTCCAGTGATCTGGCATAGTACCTATGCCAGCTGATTTTCATGGCCCTGGTTGAGGTCTTTGCTGGGCGTTCTCCAGGCTGCTGGGCTAAGCCTCACACTAGAGTGCAGGGCTCCCCTCCATCTACACGCTCCCTGGCTTCCAAAGGCATGGCACACCTTTGGTCACAGCCTCCCTTCGAAAGCAAAGCCATGCTTTGTCAAGAATTTAATGCCTTGAGACCAAGTTGTCAGTAGCACCATGGTAAGCAGGTAAACAGAGTGGCACCTAAAACCCGCCTGAGTTTCTCTTTGGTTCACGCTGCATTATCCCGTAGGGAGATTAATTGCTACATTGCACAGAAAGCAGTAAGGTGAAACAAAAAGAATAGTTCATAAAACCTCCTAACCTAACCTATCACTTTGGAGGATGGCATCATTTGGCAGGCCAAATTAAGAGCTCTCAGTTCAGCTCCTCTAACTCTAAACATCTCCTTGTTTGATTAAGACAGCTCAATTAATTTGCATTTGACCCAGTTTCTCCTATGTATTAAATGACAATATTATTATCACGGGCAAAATGGCACAACTTAAAAATATGGATTCAAGAGAAAATACGAACTATATAAAAATAACGTAACATTGTTGATGCCAATGCCAAAAAAGAAACAAACAAAAATATTCTCTTGGTGTTTGCATTAGCAGCTTCAACTATCACCAGGGGATTAAACAACATACTGTAGGAGTAATTCAACCAGGGGTTCAATAACTTAATTGAGCAAACATGTTTAATGATCACGTTTTTCCACTCCATGAAATAAATACACATTTCCAAGCCTGCAAAGCCTCCCACAGGCTCAGCTGAGAAGTCATGCTGTTATTTCCACCCCCTCCTCTGGACCACACCTCACGCACTGTGCCCCCAAGGCAGTGCTTCTGCTTCATATGTCACTGGGTTTAAGCCATCCTATTTGCTGCCGTGGCACAGCACTATTTGTATCAAATCCGTTTTTCAATGTACTGCATGATAACAGCAAACCCAAACAAACCCCTACCACGGATGGCTGTATTTCTGACAAACCTGGCGAGGAAATTCAGCGTGTGCAGCTATAGCTGCAAACTGAGAGCTACCTAAAGACACAAGATGTACTTGCTTGAGTGAAAATGGAGGCAGCATTCTCATGCAAGACCATCATGAAATGCTTCAGTATTTATACATGTAATACACCCATAGTGAAGTTTTGTCTTTGTACTTTCAAATGACATGGGATTCTATTTAATTATGTACATAAATAACGGGTAGCATTCCTTTTCTTGTACTCCATTGTTGTTGTTTCTTTGTTTATAAATTATTTGCCAGGATCATTCTGAAATGATGACTATGATGACTATGACCTATCCTCCAGGAAGTTTAGAAACTAAGAAAGATGGAAATAGAAAATCTCTGAAAGAAACCGGAAACTCTATTCCAGTTTCACTATTTTGAGTCCAAATCTAATAGCAAAAGAGGACCAAGATATAAAATTTCTTCCAAATTGCAAGGCAGATCCTCAGCTGGTACGAAATGCAGCTACACCAACTGCCCAGATCTAACTGATGACAAGTCCTGAATTTTCATCCGTCCTACCAAATGCTGTCAGCAAATTCATTATACTAACAAATTCCTGAAAAACAAAAGTAATAAATTACCAACAAAATAAAATAGAATACTAAATCCCATATAGTACATCACCTATACATTTTTGCCTTTGAGGGCAAAGCCAGGCATCAGTTCTGCCATTAACAACAGTTCTAACTTCGTCCTTGCAAAGCTCTGAAAATGTTCTAGGCTGCTATAGTCCTTGTTAATCATGTCTTGAAACATCACAGATATAAATTTCACTTCTTTTGTTCACTGCTACACTCAGAAATAAATCAAAAAGCTTGTTTAAAATAAGAAATTAAATTACCAAAACAAGCTTACCTTTTAAGTTTAATAAAGAGTATTCCATTGGTTACTACCTCAAAGAATTTTTATGCCACAAGACTATGAAGGTAGTACAATCACTATCCAGCATTAGCTACAAGACGAGCAGTGCAGTTATTCAAATGTGACCTATTTTTATCTCAAAGACAGTTTTTCAATTTTGAATTCTGCCTTTATTGAAATGAGAATGAACTAGGTAGGACCACGGAGACAAACATGTTTGCTACAGCAGCTCATATTTCTTGCTCTAACAGCACATAAAATAAGCTAACCTTTACCGGCAGACCTAGGATGTTTGGGGAACCTGTGCTTTCTTTAACGCACCAGGACCTTTCATCCCTGAAGAACAACAACACAGCGGATCTGGTTATGTAGCCCAGAAGCTTCAACCAGAAAAAGAGAAAAAGAAAAAGGGAACAGAAGTTCCAACTAGCAGAATGATTTTAATGAAGTTGTTTCACCTTTACCCTAATGTAAAAATGTGAGGCTCTTGAATAACCATCTGGATTTACATACTGTGAGTCAGAATATAATTACATGACCTATTCACAGCTTCAGCATCTAATCAATTGCAGCACTCATGAATCACACACTTCAAGCCATACTCATCTCAACCGCAAAAGCAGCTTCAGTGGATAGCACAGACAATCGAGGGTAGTCAAGGTAAACTTCATGTTTGGGTTAGGACAGCAGGACATTCACAGTCTGACTCAGTCCAAAATCTCCATGACTAAGGCACTTAAATTCAGTCATCATTTTAACAGTGGAACATAAGTGGTACTTAGTTCTTCAGTGCCTTCACCCACATAAGGATTTGAAGGCACCTTCACATAAAACACCATTCATTACCCACGTATTACAAACAAAAGAATGATTTTAAGATCCTTCAGGATCAAGCGTAAGAAGCAATGACGCTCACACTTGAGAAATACAAAACCTAAAAGGTTGTATGCAAGAGGATTTAGGTTTTTTAAATGATGACTTTTCCCAATAAGGTGAGACATTCTGAGTTCAAACAGAAGGAGATATTAACAATTTATCAAAAAAAAAAGGCCAAATCAATGCATTTGTAACAGTTTTTGTGTGAGTTCATCTCAGAAACCTGATTTCAGAACTGTTGTGCTCCAAAAACAGAGAATAGGTGAAGTTCCCAGCCAAAGAAATACGACTCTAGCTAAGGATCCCCTGGCAGGCATTAAAATCCTAGGCAGATTCATAATACTTACCATAGGTAGAAAAGTTAAAATATTCCAAGAGCTAAAAAGCAAGCTTCTGGTCCCACCTGATGTCATGTGTTTCTGCTACCTTGATTGAAAAGACACTTGGCCTTGAGATGCCCATTTTTCTCACATTTTATGGAATTTGTGAGTGAAAATAAAATTACCTATTAAGTTACATAATCTCTTGGGTATTTTGATAGACATTTGAAACTTCTCTAAACCATTCTCTTGGCTTCTGACACTTAAATCTCATAGGTAGCAGTCCTAGCATCAACAGTAGACAGTCTCCATCTTAAATCCTGTCATTGAACTCTCCCAAGACTCACGTGTAATCTCAGCGTGGCGGTGCGCAGACCATAATTCTCTACAGGAAGCTCTGAAGCTTTGTTAAGTTTTCCTAATTCCAACTGAAGCAGCTCCTGAAGTCAATGACAGTCAGAAGTACCTGAGTGAAGACGAGGATCTGGATGTTAACGGTGTATTGTCAGAGAGAAGGAAACACAGCAGACCTAAGAAACCTCGAGTTTCTAATTAGTTAGGCTATGAGGACACTGCAAGAAAACAACCAAATGCAGGGTCTATAAAATAACACCATGTTCTTTCCAGCACTTTATTTTCTCAATGGGCCTGATCCAATCTTTATTCAGAAAACATTTCACGGACTTCAGGCATGCTGCTGTGCACTGATCTGAAATCTCTTTCATTAATCCTGAAAAACTCTAACTAGCAACACAATACCCTTTGATAACCCCAAAGTACTGCAACGAAGAAGAATGTTTACTACTATCTAGTGAGCCATACCTAATATAGCTCATCATCAAACCTCCTTCCTGCCACAGCAGTAAAAGAAATCTGCAACAATCCTTGAATCTTGCACAAATACCAGAGTTCTAAGTATAGACAACAGAGTCAAGGTAGACTCTGTGCCACTAAAATAACGAATGTACCCAATAAAGATTACAAAGCAAAGCAGCCAAAAGCTCACGTGTATTTTCACACTCGGCGCATAACAGTTTGGAGTCTAAATAAGTGCTCTTTGTATGCTGCAGGAGGGTGGCCACCTTTTGCAGGAGAACAACTGCAGGCACAAAAGAAACGTCACACATCCAGCCACAGCGAGCAGAGCTTCAGTGCTCTGCTCCTGCGGTACGGGGCCAAACTGTGTATTAGATTCGTGGTATAATACACCTCTCAAATGGAGAGTCATTCCTAGGGGGGAAAGATCAGAAGTGTGTATGGCTATGATCTATTTTCTTATGTAACTTTTATTTGTATTTTAACATAAAGACTTTCTGCTCGATAGCATTGAACAAGATGTTTAAAGACTGAACTACAGACTGGCAGGCTGATTTAAATAAGAACTGGTTACAAATCAGTTTAACAAAAATATAATGTTGCATTTGGGATATTTAGGTCTGTACCATCTATCTTCACAACTGCACCTTTGCAGAATTCTTACTGAACTATCTGTGCAAATCCTTTAATGCTAAATTGTATTATACATCTAGGTCTGAGGGAAGATGGTATTTCAGTCACCGAAAAACCCTGCCTTGCAAAATGCAGTAAGCTCTCTCCTTTAATGCAACTTCTTCCTTTCTAATGTTGTTCATATGTCTAAAGGTAACCTTAAACAAGTGGTGCTACACCCTCGCAGCACAGAGAAACGCATGCATGGAGGCAGAACAGCCTGTCTGAAGAAGGAGGATGTGAGTTTTCAGAACAGCCCACTGCTGGTGTCCTGCATGTCTCAGGAA
>NW_010428744.1:38203-41963 GCF_000710305.1 Buceros rhinoceros silvestris | reverse complement strand
CAGTTCATTAAGAAAATGAAACACAGGAACAGTTCTCTGCAAGTCAACAGAGCCTGAGTTTTGTAATCTGTGAACTATAAAAACATTGCAAGTACAGACACAGCTCAGCCAATATGCTGTAACATCAGTCAATCCTCTCTACTTAGGGCAGCAACACAAGAGATAGCGACTTCAGGCGTGATATGTGAGGAGACGATAGCAATATACTTTAGCTTAGGTTCCTGCCTTTCAGTGCTCTCAGCCCAAAACCGCACATTATGGAGGAAAGAGGGGGAAGAGAGTCTGTTAGTATTTCTTTGAATCTGCCGTTGTATTGCAGGTAGTCTGTGCTCACCTCTCTTACATTTACATCTCATGAATGCTGTAAGAAACAAATCTGCCAACTAAATGTCTGCAGAAACTGCAAATTTTGAGTAAATACTGGAGCACTCGTACAAAATGAGTTCATAATTCAGAAAGACCAGATACTAATGACGGAAATCAAATTGGTAGTTTTATAGTTACCAAGCTACAGAACACCAACCACATGAGTTAAACTCAATCAAAAGAACCAATTCAACTCAATTTATGTAATCCAAGCACTAGTAATTGATTTCTTCTGCCTTTAATTTGCAGATACAGATCAAGATTTATTAGTTGACATGATTCAGAGAAAAATTAAAAGTATATATATATTGCTGACAATTTATAAGGAGAAAAAGTACTGAAAGAGAATAACATAAAACAGTCACTTTGAATTACAGATTTTTTTTCCCAGCATCTCCTGGGAGGCATTTCTAGGTACACAGAAGGTACTGTTTAATAAAACGGAATGTGTAGAATACAGAACCCTGTATTCATAAACCCTGCCCCTTCCCACGAGGTCTAGGTGGTTGGAGATATCTTATAAAATCACACATTACAGCTAGCACAAAGTATAGCTTTATAGAAGTTAATTCTGGCTCTGGTATTTTTCAAAGTGCGCGATTTTCTGTAGGAGCTAGTTCTGAATGATTAAATCAGGCATCTCCAATGCTGACAGATACTGAGAAGATATAATAAACAGAATCACTCCAGGCTCACCCATCTTCTGTAATCATATGAAAAGCACATTTTCTTTTTCCCCAATTAATGCTAAAAGATGTATTTCTGAGTGGAAATTCAAGTATGTGTTATTTAAAAGGCCATGAGATATCAATATATATTCATGTGCGTGCACAGAAAACGTATATATTGATGTTCATTAACTATTTACTAGAAGTGTTTGTTTTCTGATACCTTAAAAAGTACCTCCAGTAACGGTAAAGAACAGACAATTCTGACACAGAAACTCCATCTATAAACACCAGTGAAGGCAGTGGTCTCTAGTGAACAAGGTACTCGAAATGCGGATTTAATTCAAATCTCTACTACTAACTTGTAACACAACCAAAGAGAACTCTCTTCCCTCTTCTGCACCCTGCACTTGCCCAGTCCATTAGGACAGCAAAACGCACGGGGGTAGAGACTGCTGAACTTCCCACAGAAGCTCTCACTATGTAGGATCCTCCGGATTACAGAACTACAGTGACAGTAATCAGATAAGAAACACAGGGAATGTAAGTCCTTTTCCATCACTAAAACCTACCTCCATCAGGGAAACACAGTGACCCCACATACTTTATTGTGAAGATTTAAGTGATAACTTAAAGACGGAGACAGAGTCTAAGCAGTATGTTGGTGTGTCAACACATGGAACAATTGACTCAGTCCATAATAACCAGGCATCAAAGCAACAATGGGATCAGTAATTCCTTGCACCAGAGGAAGGACGCAGAGTGGAGTTTCTGAACTCCACGAGAAACATTTCTGACCTAATGCATTAGAGAGTTACCTATCGGACTCGTGAAGCTACCAGCAGGACTTCCTGAAAGGCAATTAAATACCTCTGAGCTGCTTTTAGCATGTAACCTGTTAAAGTGGCCACATAGATTTTTATCACAGTGTTAAAACGCTCCAAGTTCTTCCATATAAGCGGGCTCCAGACCTCTGCAGCGTTCGTTAATCCAGTCACTGTAACTGAAGTCATTGCCACCTGTGCTTTTTTCCTTCTAGAAGTATAGATTTTTGTCTGAAATAGAAAGCGTGCTTCACGCAACATCATCCTGACCACACAGAGCTTTCCATAAAACCCAAAAGAAAGCTAATTTTTCAAGTCCCTCCTAAGCACAGACTAAGTTTTGGAAAACGTTACAGTTAAAAGGTTGCACCTTTATTCTTTATCATTAATGACATTTACATTAACAAAGGCTGAGCAGGGGGAAGAGGTGTCCCTTTTATTCATTGTTCCTCATCGGAAGTTTTAATCAGAGCTTCACAACTCCACAATTGATTACTAAGAAGTATGATGATTGCAAATCCAGCAGCGGAGTAGCAGGAGGGATCACTGCATACAAATATTCTGTTACCCTAACAGTATCCTAAATATTTTTCATTTAACAAGAAACGACAGAGGAAAAGTACATATGTCAAATCGGAGTTTATCAAGTTTTCCATGAAATGCAAATGCCCTTAAGAGGTGAAAGAAGTTTTGCTTAGGACATAGCACAGATAGCACTGCGCAGATGCTGGATATGCAACATCACTCAAACTGGATTCAACAAAGTACTCTGCAAACTATTTTCTTTTTAGAAATTCTCAGAAACTCTGACAAACTGCTCTGCAGGCATGGCACACTATAAGTCACTAACACTGTAATTAGGTGCTTTATAACACAGTGTGACTATAGTCCTCAGCTGTGAGATAATGAAATAAAACATTTCTAATATTACTCTCACAAATATTAATATGGAAAGTGGATATATTAGCTTTCAAGGGAACAGAGATTTAGCTCAGCATGGAAGTACTGTGAAAAGAATGGAAAAAATCATTTCTTTTTGGCAGCAAAAAAGGGAGGTCACAGTATGAGAAAGTAAAGCATACCTGAAGAATACAGATTTTTTGATACAATGTGATGATCATTTCTTTCAGCAGCAGTCCCTCCTTGCCTCTCTGTTCATACCACTGCATCCCTTGAGCTGCACACCCCACCAGGCTGAGAAACTGAGCAGAGTTAAAGCTCTGCCCCTGCTTTTCAGGCCGGGTAGCTTGAAATCCACTGCAATCCCTGACCTGGTCCTTGCCAGGGCTCACGTAACACAGGGGGCCGGCAGTGCTGGGCTCAGACACTGGAGGATGAGCGCAACCAGGCTGCTGTCCTGGGCACTGGCGATGCTGCACCTACCACCAAGCTGTGGCCCAACACAGGCAGCACAAGCCCGTCCCCAGCTCTGCACAGCTCCTCCAATTGCTGCCCCAAGCACCTGTTTTGGACAAGCATGGACAGAGCACAAGCTCCAAAGTGGACAAGGGAAAAAGCTACTACTGTGGCTGAGGGACTGGGCTGAGACTCAGAACACGTAAATTGAAGTTCTCTAGTTTACTGCAGACGTACTGGTCTATCTTAGGTCTGCCAAGCAGTCAGTCCATCTCTCATTTCCCTATGGGACAAGGGACTCGGACCATTTGAGTATTTCAGCCTCAGAGGCAGGCACGCTCTTTTACTCCCTGCTTGCAGTGTCTCACACAGCAGGGCCTCCACACGCTACTGGAATAGAATAACAATAAGGTTCTTTTTCAGATGGCACTCGCACGTACATGTAGCTCAGGGTGAACATGATGGACAGCTATACACAAGTGAGAATCAGAAATTAAAAGAGAGGGAGAGACAAACTATCTGCCAGCAGCTGATAATACTGCAGGG
>NW_010428744.1:17532-38086 GCF_000710305.1 Buceros rhinoceros silvestris | reverse complement strand
TAAAACACTGCAGAGAAGTTGTCAACTTCCCTCTCTTCCTCTGTGGTGGGATTAGCAGAAAAGGTTAGACTATACGTTATCCAAGACTCATTCTAATGATGTATCACTCAGAGGTTTTCATAAAATTAATCTCTAAATAATAAGACATAATACAGGTTTCATGCACACTAGGTAATTAAAGAGCTTGATGAATAGATGAAAGAGTGAACGTTCTAGATCCTTAAACAAATCACAGCGTTAAATTTCATTAATTTTAAATTTACTCCAAGACCTAATTTAAAATTGGCAAAGCTTCCCTACCACTGAAACCAGAAATCATTACATAAAACTCAATTGTATTATTTACTGTTGTCTCAGGCCAATAAAATACATCAACTTACAATATGGATGACTAAAATATGACAAAAACTCTACAATATTAAAAATAGTTTGAAAAATTCACTGCAGCTCTTGGTTGAAAATTTTCTATCCTGTGCCTCGGGCTACCACACTGAAAGGTCTGTAATAATTTAACCATCATCTGCTAGATTCGAGGGAGGGAAAGGCAAAGAAAGAAAGTACTGATTATATCTAGTTTCTAGGCAAGGAAAACCATGTGAGACATTTACTGAAAGCTGTGGAGGGCATCTCAGTGTGTGCAGCACTGAAATACCACGACTTGAGTAAAACAGACGCTGCTTAAAGCAGTTCTTCAAGGTTTCAAATTGTAATCGGAGTAAAAATTGTAAAATGCAAACAGGGAAAACCACAAGAGAACAACAATGACTCACAACTGGGAAAACAGTGACTTAAAATATCTCTTTCAGTAAGAAATCAGGAACAAAAACACTTCACAAGTGATTACAAAGTAATCTAAGAACGCTGTGTGTCAATTAACTGTCAGGGGCAGATCTTGTGGTTTGCTACCTCAGGCAGTTTGGTACCTGAGCCCGACAGCCCCAAACCGTGCCATCTCAGTTGTCCCAGCACCCCGGCACCATCACTTGCTCTGGCCCCACTGCCATCAGGAGCTCACTAAGTCAGCAGAGAAATTTTTTCTTTTGCCGAGTTTATTTTCTGGTGTTTTAGTGAGCTGAACGAGCCAGGAGTGCCTTGTTCAGCAGCAGCGGGCTTGGTGATGCTCGCTGGCTCCCTCTATCAACACTCCTCCAGTCCTGCCACACACATGCACAACCCCATGGACATCTGGGCAATTTTTACACTTACTGAGGGCATACTGTTGAATTAAAATCTAACTCCGAAGCCATTAGGTGCACTCCTGTTTTTCAGAAACACAGCAGTGATTAAATTCTATCCTGGTGCTTTTTGGAATTCGAGTCCAATAATCTTCATCCTATCTGTTCCTTTTGAGATTAGTTGGTCATGTTTCTCCCACAGATGCCTAAAGAGAAATGCTTGATGAACGTACACCTTTCACACAAGGGCGGAAAAACATAAAGTGCCCCTACGCTGGAGTCCTGTATGCAATGCCTTTCCAGATTCTGTGCACTTCTTTCCAGGACTTACTCTTCTCAGATATTAGCTTTTGGTATCTTTACTTTTCTTCAGTAGGTCACTAACGAAAGTGAACAATTTCCTTAGTCTTTTCCTTATTCTCTTATGTAAACCCATATAGTAAGATTATCTTTAACTGTTGACATAACTCTCTCATGCAAATGCAGCAGATGAAGTGAGGAGAGAGAGGAGTCTTTTCAGAAGTGGCCCCTGCTGACAAATATGCAGCTTATAGACTTCCTATTGTTTTGCTAACAATTAGAAGCTTGAATTATCAGTTTGCTGGAGCTGCATTGAAAAAACCCTTCTGGGTTTCACTACTGATAATATCTTTTATTAGATGATAATTCTCATGCCTATTTAACAATTTCTCTAAACTGTAAAACTGAAGATGCCTAGCAAGGACACTTCAGTGCACCACTATGCTCTGGTGAACACCACTGCTTGAATGCAGTGCTCCCAGTCCAGCAGCTTCCAGTCTTGAAGAGCTCCTGACCACATTGATTTTATATCCAAGAACTGGAACAAAGCAGATTGACTTCCTAATATTAAGAGTAATTTCAAACAAACATTCAGACTGCCAATAGAAACAAGAGACGCTGAAAAATAAATTCATAAATAAGTATTCTGAATCGGTGATGCTCGTGAGATGTGTAGGTGACTTCTTGGTAAAAGAGAAGAAGCTGCAGGTCACTTAAGAGCACTCAGAAAAGATAAGTGGGAGTTACGACACTAACAAGAAAAAAATGAGCAAAGATGGATTGGAATACAAGATCTGCATATCTTCAATCAAAATGTTGAACTCAGAATTCTTTCATGATTTTCATACCTGAAACACTTTAAGAGGGGCTTTAAACAAGTGTTCCTTAGCATGCTATCAGCATGCTAAAAATCCAAAACCAAAACACAATTTTGCTTAGAGGAAGTGCCCAAATCTGGATGAAGAAGAATCAGTGTGTACCACAACCTTTCTCCATCGCCAAAAGAGAATAATTACTTGGGCCCTACCCCAATGTCTCTCATGTATTTACATCTGACACCAAACTGCAAGGTCAGTGATACCTGAAGAGCCAAGGTGAGTCACAGATATTTGAGACAGACAGAAGGGAACATCCCATTTACAGATAAGATACTGTGAAATGTTATGTTGCATCTGTTACTTGTCCTGTGCTGAAATACATGGATTTAACCATATGTATTTTCATAATAGTCATTACTCTTGTTCAAATATCGTATTTCAAAGGAATTGAATTCTGAAAGAAAGTATCTTTAGCCTCATCGCTATCCTCTCTGACCCAGTTCATGACATTGCACATACAACGAAGCATCAAATTAAGACTATACCTAGACTACTGCTGCTGGTTGACTTGGACTGAACCCAAGCACCATGGTAAAAATGGTAGGTTGAAATAAGCAGCTGAAAAGATTTTATCTACCTTTTGATGGAAGAGCACGACTTCTTTCCTTACCTCAATTCAGAGGCTATATTAGATCCTCACAGGTGTCCCTCAGTGCCCCAGTAGCAGCAATACTGAAGACTGATTTTTATCCATCTGAGTTTGATGAGAAAGGAAAGACCTTTGCTTTCCACTAATGAGATCTATACCATGCCTTTAACTTTCACAGACAGGACTTCTTTTAAAAAGTTTTAGCTCTGGATCATCAGTTAAATAGCATGCACCAATGCTGCTGTTTAAGTTTGTTGTCTGGAAGTTTCTAAGTTGCATTTAAAGGTTATATTGATTTTTAAAGGTCTCAGCCTGGCTGAGATGGCACCTATTCTGCTGTGTAATGAGGCAGCAGTTACAGACAAGAGAGGCACATAATATAGTTAATCTCCTTTCTCAAGCAGTTGTTAAATCGTTAGCCAGCATGCAGTAGTCAAATGTGAATGCTTATTATTCTGTCAACAAATACTGTATTTCATTCTGGTTTGCTTGGAATGAACAGTTCACAGCATATTCTTTGTCATTTAATTTCCTGTGTATATTGTGAGCACTTAGAAAAGCTCAGCAGGGTGCATTAGAGAAACCTAAAGAAAGAACACAGAACATTAGTCAATTGACTATATTACACGTCTTCAAGTTGGAACAAGTACATACTGATTTTTACAGCTTTCTTTTCATCATATCAGAAGAGATCAAAATAACTTATTAGGTTAATTCATCCTTCTTCTTGCCCTTGCTGATCTTGCAAGAAAATGCAGACTGTGAAAAGGAATGTGAAAAGTGGTGATGCCCAGGTGTCATGGGGAAAGGAAGGGCAGGGAAGCACTGCTGCAGTTCTCACTCTGCAACATCCCTCCTCCCGTCCCCACAGGGAGGCTGGATTCAGGTTCCCCTGGTAGCTGGACGTGATAGTACTAATGTGCCACATACCCCTCACACACACCGTTGGTACTGAGGTAGTCACTGTCCCAGGGCTACCAAGTATGTCTCCTCTTTTTCTTCTCTGTGTTTCTGTGAGGAGGGATCAGCAAGTGTAGAGTTTGGGTGGTCTTTTACAGGCAGACAAGGATCAGGAAAGCACTTCCAGTTACCACAGTATGGAACAGACTTTCCTTGAGAGCCTACTCCAAAAGCTAGCCAAACAGGGGTTGTTTCGGAGAAAACACATCAACAGTCTCTTTCATCCCGTCAAAAGAAGAAAAACGTGTCTGAAAACTCCTCTGTTGGGAAAAATTGTTTACTAGATTTTATATCTTTAGACAAATATTTACAATTAAATTAGAATGCATCCAACTATTCTGTCTCCACAGCCTGCTTCAACTTCTTCACCTCAGGAGGTTTTGAAAAGTTTTACGCTCACTGAAAACTATTGAATGCTTTTATGCAACCAAACCCCACTTTCCCCTTCGCATATGTGTACCAATACCTCTGCAAACATACCAGGATTTCCCCAAAATTAAGATAAGTAGAACATTGTCAGTGCAAAGAGATGCAATAAAAGCACATAGAAAGATGTGAAGTGAGTCTTCTTAGAATATTGCAAATATCAATGCTATGTAAATGGCCCTTTGCATGCACTGCTGTTTCCTAGAGTTCAACACTGCACTTCCCAGAGTTTCAATGCGTCACTTGCCTACTGGTTGCAATGACTTACAGTCAGGAAACTAACAAAATTTACTGGTAATTATGAAATGTTTTGGAAAAGGATTGGACAACAGTTTCTCTCCATATTCACCTGACTACATAACCAAACAGAATTCATCAGACAATCTGTAATGCTTGTGGAAGGCACAGGACAAAGAAAAGAGTTGAAGAAGATGCTTTAAAATAGAGAATAATAGTCAAAGAAGAGATAGCAGCAGAAAATCAGAAAGAGGCTTGTTGGATTTCAAAGGTTCCAAAGGACAATGTAAGGCTGAAGTGCTAGACCCTGAGCACATGCCTTGAAAATGCCCTGCTTTTCAGAAGTAATGAATACCTACTGACATATGGACATCCTGACATCACCTCCACGCTCCTGGCTGAAAGTCACAACTCTTACCAATAAGAATAAAACAAAGGCTTTTAGGGGATGCTACATTTTAAACTCTTGGCCTAAAACCCAATGAGAGCAATGTATAATCACAGTCTCTAACCCGTGACTCTGGGAGGTCAGAGGCCACGTGCATGACTCGTCATATTTCATGAAAATGAATATATCTGCAAAAGTATCTGGCAGCCACTCCGGCCTTTCTCTTTGAGGCAAGAGCGTTTCTTGTTGAGCTGGCCTTTATCTCCAGCTTTCACTTCTGTCACCCTGCTCAGCTCAGCTAGACTATACCAGAAGCGTGGGGAAAATTAGAGGGAATTGCTCCTTGTATGGGTCAAAAGCAACTGTGTTTGCATTGCACCAGTTGGATGCGTTTAGCAAAAGGTGCAAAGAGCAATGTTAACAAGTAACTGATTACATCAATTATTCAAATTAAGGGCTGGACTGTCTGTAAACCTGCTAGAGTAGCAGAACTTATCCAAAAAAAATTTAAAAAAAATCACTGAGGACTCATAATTTTGAATTCATTCACTGAAAGAATTGGCAATGAATAACTTCATCTGACAAGTACAGCACTTTCTGTAAACAAGTTATTTACAAACAGGCTATAAATTTCAATAATTTGTTCATTATTTGTGATCTTTAAACAATTATCTTGTATAAGTACATTTAAACTTACAATTAATTGCTAAGAATGCCTCTTGTTTATTACATGTTACTGTGACATTTCTAGCTTTCTAATCAGCTTGAATTTGTGACTAAGTTCAATCGCCCAACATTCAGTTTTCCAAGACATTTCTTCTGCACTGACTGCAGTGCTATTCATAGAGACAAAAGTGTATGAATCTGAGCCAGAAAAAAATTATCCTCCTGAATAGATTGTTATAATAAAACATAATTAAATTATAACTGTTTTCCGAATTTACTCAGTATGTAAAATGTCCTAGTTTACGTTTTTCAGTGATATAAAACTGAGTATTACTGTCCAATGCACCAGAAACATACAACTCTGAAGGAACAAGCTTTTCTCAAGCGTGACTCATATTTGTTTTTTCTACCTACTTCCTAAGATAGAAAACAATATTTTTTGTTTTAATAATGAAACGACATAAAAAAAATTTCTAGAAAATTACTTTCATTATTTTTATGATTTTCCACCTATAATCTCAATATGGAGAAATAACAAAACAATTCCCAAATACAAAGTATTTTATTGCTCATAATGCTGAGTTAAATTCGCCATGGTCACTTGTACCCAAAGAATGCCAAACAGTCACAGTCTCTACGCGATCTACAAGGACTGTGCTGTTATCAGACAGTTGGTTTTCTACAACATACTCTCAGAGGGTCATGAATAAGGTCGACTGTACTTTCATTCATCCCACTAATTCCACAGTAGCTCCTCCTCCTGCTGTTGTAGAGGTTTCAGACATCACACCATAAGAAAATTCTTACTTAGTTTCCTCTTGGACTGCTTAAAACAAGAAAATGTTTATGTACCATCGTTTCCTCCACTCCAAAAGTTCCGACTATTTAAGAACAATCTTGGATAGAATTACTGCCAAAATCCACTGAATTGTCATAGTATCAGCAAACATCTACATCTCCAGATGGACTGGAAATTGCTACTAGGATTCAAACAAAGTTTAATAAATGAATTTTAAAAAAAAGAAGACCCTGCCCTGTATGAATAGTTATGAAGGAAATGCAAGGTCTGACACCTATGGCCCAGCAAGAGTCTAATATTATTTATACTCTTCTTGATTCAAGGAATCTTTTGACTTTCTCAAATACACATACACCAGCCTTCGAAGTGCAACCAACTTCAAACAAAATGAAAAGGCTTTGGTGCACTGAACTTACTGCATTTCCTGACGAGTGAAAATACAGGATGAGCAAATTGCAAAAACCATCACTGACCTGGGCTGTATTCTGCTGACTTGTTTCTCATACAGGGTGGTTTCTCTATTCATCATTAGACCACATCCTTATCTCTGCATGATGTCAGTAACGGAACAAACAAGCAGCAAAACAGTTTCTAGTAAAAAAAACCCACCATCATGTATCTTCTCTATATTCGTGTTAGGACCCTGCACAATGGTAATCAGTGAAGCTGGTATATCAGCTACCTGACAGGTGCCTGCAAAGATGAGGAGTGGATAAAATACACCTCTCTCAGAGCACACAGTTAAGACATCTTCCACATCTGCATTTGAAACAAACTTCAAGAAGGAACCCACTGCCATTTTGTGTGACCTGTGCTAACCCATCTAATGTTGAACTGTACATTTTATCTGCCAACTGCAATAAACAACAGAGGCTGTAATGCCATTTCGCATACACCCGATTTGCAAATCTGCTTGCAACAAAAGCGGAGTCTAGGTGAGTCACGAGTTGCTTGTTTACAGTAAAGGCTATACTACTCCTAAGGTTACAGTCTCTGCCTTTCACAATGCCCTGTAATCACGACAAAGATCAAAACGCTACCCATTGGTACCTCATTTTGAACACATGCTATTTATTTTTTGTAGGTTCCTTACCACATAATGGACAAAAAGTTTAGTTTCTCAACTCAAAAGCCTGCAGAGAATGAACTAACTTTGTTGCTGCACAACATGAAGTCAGCCCCACATGAGATCTCACTGCAATGAACATTACAACAAAGGTAAGGTGATCATTCCTTCGTGGTCGTAACCGCTTTCATGCTGTTATTTACAACAGCAATCCCTTCCTTGTCAATGTTTTACCTGAACAGAAAAATCTATGTAGGATTTTGCAATGGAGCTGAAGTGAATTACACACCCAGATTTTCCTGAAGTTGGCAGAGGCCCTTTCCCATGCTCATTTGTAAATCCCAGCACTATCAGTCATGTCTACAAAAGCTAGCTGGAGAAGAAAAATGAGATAAGCAGTAAAAGAGCACCTCAGGAAAAGAAACATAACTAAATCTGCTTAAGGCTCAGTTCCTGAGCAGATACTACAAAGGTACTAAGGTATTTATGAAAGGTAGAAGACAGGTTGGTAAGGGACCAACAAAGGGAAAGGCATGGTCTGTAGATTATAGTTGTTGCATAAAAATTGTAATAGTTTCTATTTCACTGCAATCTTTTTAAAAGAAATTACATGGGTTATACACTCTGATTATCTTTCAGAACATGTTGCCAAAGTTAGAAAGAAAACTACCTTCTGGAGTTTGGCCAGTTGTAATGAGCACAGAACCCTAGAAACGTGCTTACAGTTTTCGAGAATGAAGAAAGGGAGGGAAAAACCCCAACCCAACACACCACCAAAGAAAGACAAAAGCACCCAAGCCCTTATTTTTAAGCACAAATGATGACCTTTGAAAGGCTATAATGATTCCTTTCAGTCTACTGTACTATAAAAACCTGAGGGACCTTTGCTCATAGTCTATGATGCATTCGCAATGGTATAGTCAGGTCATTGGGTACTTAAGTTTATGCAGTGCATAAAAAAGTCTTCCTTAAATGTATCCCAAAACAAACCTCTTAACATCGCACTTCCAAAATAAGCATTCTGTTGTTCTGAATACAAAGCATTTATTTTTGTAGTTTCATTGACACTTAATGGATGAAAAGTTTATTATCCTAGACTCCAGCGCTCTCGGGGAATGTACCTTCCACACTGTTCTTAACCTTTTCCAAAAGAAATACAATTGCACTTCTTGTAAAGCACAGCATTATGAGACAGCAGTGAATGGAACCATAATTCTGTTTACTAGATATTACTTACGCAGTGGAAACAAGAGAATTGTGATTTCTAGAGAGACTGTGAGGTTCACAAACCAGGCATTTACCTGGATATTTTCATTACATTTTTTTTATTAGGCTTTATAAAATCAAAGTTGCAGATAGAAAAATAAGATGATGTTTTTTATGTCTTCTATCAATACTGAATTTTATGATTAGACATTACACTATGAGACATGTTGATACACACTTGGCCATTGGGATATAATATATATGGTATATAGCGAAAGCTACAGATAATAAGCTATTAACCTCATGAAAAGTTTTACTCAAATGGCTCAATTTTTTATTTTTAGTATACGGTGAATACAATCAGCTTTTGCCATTGAAAGTAACGTTTACAGCTTTTTATTTCAGGAACTCCATTGACCTGATGCTTTGAGGAAGCAAAATTTGGCTCAAAACTCTGTGGAGACAAATGCGGTTTTCACCTGTCTGTATTTGACAAAATTACACAAATTATATTTTAGTGGCTCTTACTTATGTCTTGAATGAGTCAATATTGACAGGAGCACGTGGTGCTGCGTACCAAATCCTCTCTCAGACCAAGTGGTGGAGTACAGAAAGAAAGAAGACTGCGTTCGGAGAGTGAGGACCAAGCTACAGCACCAGCTGGAGGAATGGAGAAGAGTACAGATGCTGGTGTACCGCAGTACATCACAAAGGCTGGGTAAGCAAACCACCTCCCATGACGTGCAAATGGCAGTCAGGCATCTAAACGCACCCCAGGGCTCAACCTAAACCCTTGGCTCTGCTAGGTACAGTTGTTAAAGATGGAGAACATCCAACTAATAATGAGGTGTCCTGAGATTAACTATGAACTGAATGACGAGACATTCATCGCTTTAAGAGACAGAGAGAAGCAAAGTTAGACATATGTCACCTCTGAATGATCAGCTACATTACTGTGACTGAAGTTTTCACTGCAATTTTCACTACACTGGTACCTGGAAGGCTTTGTTGAAGAATTCATTTGTTGTACCATGAAGATACATTTACTTCAACAGCAGATAGTGTTTTGTTTTGCCTTTTTATTATTAACATGTCAAAAGAAGAGATTTGATAATAACAAAATGACAAAATAACATGCTAATTGTTGAAATAAATGGGATGTATCACACGTCAGGTAATGGTAATTAATTATATAGCTGATATACATAATGCCAGTTATCCATTACTACTCTCAAACACTCACAACTATCCATACTAAAAAGTATTGGTAATCATATAAATAGGCTTAATGAATCCTAATAACACTAGATTTTACCAGTGAAAAAGGTAAGTAGGCAAACTCTGAACCTAGTTAAGGGAATTCACTTCTGGAAGGCAAATTATTTCAGAGTCAGACACACATACATCAAAGCCGCATATTTTTCTGCCAGTTTACATAGTCTATTTGTGGCATAGTAACTGGTGAAGTTTTTAATTGACTATTAAAGCTAGTCAATAGTTTTAACATCCTGCCCGTTTTTTCATTTCAAGGTTCATCATCAAGGAGGGGGGCATTACAAGAACACTGCTTATTTAAGTCAGGCATTGTTCCTTTCCAAATATGTATGCAAATGTATGCATCAGGGAGCAAAACTCTGTGTCCAGAGCCAAGCTTTTAGTTTTGGCAGCTATGTCTTCACTGCTCCTGCTTGAAAAAATCATATATAAAATATTAAATTCTCTGAAAACATAATTCTAATTACTCTTGAAAGACTTACCCAGCTGTTAAATGATCCAGGGTTAACCAAAGGGCTACTGCTAGAAAACCATTTAAAGAGATCATGGTGATTTTATCAAATTTCACAGCTGCTCCTGCAGCAAATGCAGTTTCTCAGAACACAAGACTTCTAGTTAATCTGTCAACAGTAATTTCGGAGAAAATCTGCATCAAAGAAGAAATTGCTTCACTGGAACTGCCTGACTAGATTGGACCCGCAGTCAGCCCAGTGCAGAAGCCTGTCTCCAGGATGAGCCAGCACCAGATGTTCCCATGAAAATAAATATATGAACAGGTAATACACAAATGTAATTCAGCCTACGAAAGGTCACTCTGCTTAATCACCAAGACATGGAGGCTTTCTTTTTTTCCAGTGTACTTCTGTTAACATCACATCATGCAAAATTCTTGTTATTCATATAGAAATAACCACGCTTTGAACCTAAGTTTCTTGGCTCAAACAATGATGGAATCCACAGTTTGACAGCATGGCTTGAAGAAATATCCTCCTTTATTCATTCAAGATTTTTCATATTTCTATTCTATTGCTCTTTTATTGTGTGATAATTTCTCTGAATTTTTTTACTAATTTATAGGCTTTTATCTCACTTTCCTATTCTTCATCCTTGTACAGTGAGCAGTCTCAGTCACTTCAATTTCTCTCCACATAAGAGACAGTTTCTATGTCTGATCGGATCTCAAGAACCATGGCTTCCAGCTGAGGGAAGCCATACAACACTTCCTCAGGTAGTTCATGCCAAGAGAACAATAAAGATAGGACTATTTATTTTAGCGTTAGAACCACAGCTCAGCTAAACCACTGTTTAGCTGCATCTCAGATGCTGTATTTCTGCTGTCTTATGCAATGAACCCAGAGGAGAGCATCTTCCAGCCAAACCATGTGGAACTGGCTTGTGTTCACACTCTTCTGGGGTGGTCTGACCAAACTCATTTTTCACAGTACTTGGCTAAGGTATCCTTCAAGCCTAAGACAATGAGCTCAGCCCTGTATCTATGAGATATAACAACAACAACTATTATTATTACCACCATTATCATCATCATCACCATTCCAAATAATTTTGCTTACGATTGTATATGAAAGCTTCTTCTGAGTCAGAAAGGCTTCTGGAATGCTAGCCAGAGAATAATTTTTTTTCTGTATATATGGGCTTGAGGAAGTCAGGCTGCATTCAGAGACAGAAAACCGCAAACTTCCATAATTTTTTTTAATTTATGGGATTTTACAGGATTATCCTTGATAGTACAGCTGTGAAGCTGAAAACAGCTTGTATTCCAGTGGCTGCATGAGCCTCCTCACAAAAGTTCAATCTACAAAAACCATGAGAGGTCCTCCAGCTTTATCCCATCTTAGGTTAAACATAGCATCTCTTCCTCTTGTTAACCTTCCTAGATCACGATGGTCTAAGAGGGAGTTCCCTTTGTTCTTACCTAAGCCAAATATTTTTGATCGCAATTTGAAGTGAAGTCCTAGAGCTCAGACTAGTAAGCATACACAGTTGTGTTAACAATCACACCTCTGACATGGGGAAACTTGACAGGTAAGTTGTATACATTTCAGATCGGAAAGCAGCATAAGACATGCTTCTGACTTCCGAAATAGAAAATCAGGCATTGATTTTTTCTTTCCCCTTTTACGCTGCTTCTGTTTTGTTGTTTCCTACCACACAACAACATGCTTAGCAAACTTATTTATAAGCTCAACAGGCCAGCAATTAGACGAGCTGTGCACCAAGAAGCAGCACAACTAAGGATCTTCTGTTTTGCCTGAATTGCAGCAAGAAAAGGTACTCTGCATTTTCTCACTGCTTATGGACAAACCATCTAACCAAGGGGACTTCTGATGAGCAGAGTAATCGCTTGGGTAATTGTGATTCTAGTTACCCAGACCTTACCCATGTTCTGCTAAATAAGCTCTGTCTTTTCAGACCAACTGCTGTCTGGCCTCCTGTGAACCTGAAAGGTTACGTCTGAACTGCTAAGTGGCGATTACAGCAGGCATGATGTCAAAACGTGTCAAATTACTGTATAAGCTGGATGTTTCAGATTCCTGAGCCATCAGTGTTTTATACTGCTTGCTCCAAACTGTTGAATATTTTTTCTAGTCATGCATGATAATGCCAAAAGCCACTGTGACAAAAAAATACGTTTTGAACAAAGGCTAAACAACATAAACGCTTTTACTTTACAGATGGCAATCAGAACTCAGCAGATGGTGAAAGAAATCCCTCAGGATGTTGTTCTCTCCCTTCTCTCTCCTTCCCTATACAGATATATATATATGAGTGCATGCGTGTGCGCACAAAACAGCAAAGTGTCCTGACAAAATACTCCAAAGGCTTTCAGAGAAGTACCACCTATCCTTTGAGCAGCATTTCAGTGCCCGTTTTCAGAACGGAAAACGGCCAGCCAGGGCTGGGTACCAGAGAGGGAATCAGGAAGCACGTGTCTGTTCAGGGGTTTGCCACTAACCTGTGGTATGTCTCTGGACAGGCACTTCTTTGTTCCTTTTTCTTCCCCTCCCATTCTCTCTTTATTTTTATTCTCAGATCCTCAGGGAGGAGACTCTTTCTGTCTCTGACTGTTAAGCCTTACAACAGCTTGTACCACGTGGATGAGTTTCAATCCAGTTTCTGTTTCACAGAAAGCATTACAGAGACAGCCCACTCCATAGTATTTTATGCATTTCATGGAATTGAATATAAAGCTCTCCATGAAATGGGGATATGCCTGATGGAGGGAAAAATATGGGCAAAAGATTAACCATAGAGAATCTACAATCCTCTTTTTGCATCAGGTCCTTTAAAAAGGCAAGGGATAAATTAAACCAGCAGAGAGTCGTGCTAACAGGCACGATCGCTGCCTTGATCGTGGGGTAACTTCTGCATGACACTGCACTCTTTCATATAGTTAGGCATCGTTTTGCATTTGCATCTTGAGATTTTTACTATATTACACTAATGCGTACTTCTAAAGCATCCCAAAATCTATATAAGACGTCTTTACAGTCACCCCCCGAAACCCCACCCACTGAAGAAACGTCACTCACATAGGAAGCGCCCGCAGCTCAGTGGCACACAGCAGCACCAGGCACCAGTTCAGAGCAAAGAACTCTACACTCCCCTGAAACTGCAGGTGGGATTTCCAGTAGGCAGCATTGAAGCATTCAGGCCAGAGTTCAATTTTGGTATTTTCCAAACCTCAGCTCTGACCTGGATTTTTCAACTAGCGTTTTACTTCTGAAAGAAAACCCCAAGCACCTTGAGTGCACACAAACAATCAGAAATTCTCTTTTACTTGGAGTACACAAGAACCCCCCTGTAAAGCAGCAAATCATTGCATGTCACGGTATTGTTCAGTATTTACACAACCATACCCATGCATTGACACACCAGCCATACTCTCCATAACAGTAAATTCCCTGGCAGCTTGCTCTCCTGGAACAAACTGACTCATTTGAACTTGTCGTTATGACCACATTGCAACTGCATGTTGCTTCCGCGCAAGACCCAAGACAGCACTCAGCTGTAAAGCACCGCGCTTTCTCCAAAAATATAAAGCACTTGCATAAAAACGACTTTCCCTCACTTACCTTCAAGGGGGTGTCCTGCAGCTTGCTTTAATTGCTTCAGTTTTTCAGACTCTGGTATAGACAGTTTCTCTGATACATACGTGTGCTGATCTCTGCAGGAGTGACTTTTGTATGCACGTATGAAGGGCTGTGCAAACTTACCCCTCTGCAAACAGGATCTCACTCCTTCGGGCAGCTAGAGCCAGTGTGGCACTAGGCCATCATGGGCATAACGAGTCAAACACACGACACATGGCTAAGTGGCACATGCCAATATTTTTAAAGCAGCCAGTAAAATCTGAAGTTGGTCACACAGTCTGAATGGACCGTAGCAAGGGGAGCGGAGTAACAAGTTTAGCTATTCTCAAATTACTGAATCACTGAACAGATGGACTGGTTTGAGATAAACCTACTACAGGAGTATCAGACATATGTACAGAAAATTGTACACATAAAAGTGTACTCAGCTATCTTGACGCTTACAATTTTGGCAACTCATGGACAAATCTGTTGTTTAAGCAGAGAGAAAAGCAGTATTTTTTTCCTTACTTTTACGGCAACCTGGTTGTCCACAGCAGAGGTGATTTCAGGTAGAATAAAGTTGCTATGTATTTACATGACACTCAACACAGTATATTGGAGGCTGAGAACACATGCCAAGCACTTTGCGCTCTCTACATCCCCACCTCAGGAAAGCACTTAAAATGCCCACACACATAGTCCTCCACTTGAAGGTAAGCTAGAGGAGGTCTGCTTCCAACATCCTTCATTAGGTCAAACTGTTATGCAGCAGCATTAGCTGCACAAAACAAAGCGGGTCCAGAGGAGGAAGTCAGAACTATCTTGCTGAATACGAGAGGATCTGCTCTGAAATTGGAGATTACTAGAAAAGAGTATTTAGGAATGGCCTGACTTTGGCTCTGAGCTTTTCCTTCTTCACTATTTCAGCCCAGTGGCACTTACATTTACAACCATGCCTTCTTCCAGCGGTCACACTAGACAAGTTGGCTGTTACTTCCCACTCAAAGACCTGTATCAGTGTAAAAAACTCAGCCAAGCGGGTGAATTTTTTAAAAGTTAGAGATACCTATCAGCTGTGATGCTTGTTTGCTTAGTTGGTCACTTCCATGACAAATGGTACATTTAAAACATTGTAATAAAGACAACTAAACTTCTCAGCTACTCTGTGGTCCTTGAACATGGTGGTCCAGAGCTGGGTAAACAATCCTGATCCGATCAGAACCTTCCTTTAAAGGAAATTGAGGCCATGCTAGTTTCAGGTGCAAGAGCTCAGTGAACACAAGCAGCCTGTTTGCTGGTGCTTCTCCCCGCTCCTCTCTGTCAGCCTCAGGCAATGGAAAGGCAGCCAGGATGAGGAAAAATGCTGCAGTGCCAGAAGTGTGGAGTACAATGGAGAGAAGAGGGAGCAAGGAGGACAAGAACACAGCAACAAGTTGGACGTGACAGAGTCCATCACTGCTGATCAGACCAGGAATCAAAAGATAGAAGCAAAGCAAGACTGGAGGCACCAATGGAAATGGAAGAAATAAAGACTGACTATTACTTAATTACAAATTGTATTGTTTGGCTACAGCAGGGGTTCAAACTCAGACAGTACAGAAAACTACGCTTCTGGTATTTCCTGTATTTTGAGGATGGGACCATGACCTTTATAAGGCTTTCATGATATGATTATTATGGATGTTGGTGTGAACTACAGATATAAAAGCTGTCCGATGTATCTGAATTCTGACAGTGTTTGGAATTTGAATTACTCAGAACTCAGACCCAGAGGATTTATTTAGGCTCATTCCTAGTTAAAATAGTCTCTCAGCTGAGGTCATGTGGTTCCATGGAATAGGGCAGTGTCTAAATCAAACCACTGCAGTATTAGTAATAGATAGCTCCATCTTCTTGTCAGGAGCCTTTTTATTTTTCCTGCCTTAAAGGAAACACTCACAGCTGATTGGATGTCTCTGAGCCTGGCGAACAAGTTACATTACACCTCTGTTTAAAATAGCTCTGCTGGCTCAAACAGCTTGTTTCAGGAAGAATCCTACCCAAATAAGAGGCTTGTATCTCAGAAAAGATCTTACAGTACTCCACATTAATTAAAGATAAGGTGGTATCATTACAGAGATAGACATTGTTATCTTCCCCCCAACGTTATCAAGGTTGCTTTTATGCCTACAGTTGAACACTTTCAGACAAAGATATTTTTGAAAACCTCCCATTGTGTTTGAAAGCAGCTGCTAAATGGAATTACAAAGTTTCACAGGGAAGCATATTTTGGGGTCTGATCCACAGCTCATTGAAGTCAAAGAAAAGGCACGTAAAATCAAACTTACCTGTCTCTGCTGTGGAAAGCTATTTTTTTTTTTAGCAAGTACATGCATATTATTAAATGCATAGTGAGTTCCCTTCATTTTTGTTGGCCGTTACATAAATGTTCAAAGGAGATACTTTCAAGAATCTACCTGGGTTAAGCTTGACAATAAACAGTCACAGGGGCAAGGGAGGGAAAAAAGGCTGGAGAGGTTTCAGTTACTGCCAAAATTTCAAACAATACAGTGCTGAAAGCACTGAGAACTCAGGATGCATTATTTCTTCAGCACCAAACTCAAGCAATGAATTCTTTTAAGTGTACCTTGACCTCAGTATCTGCAGATGCAATCTAACTATACTTCGAACAAGAAGTTTACACATAATCGCAACGACCTAACTTTACGGGGAACCACAAGCAAAGAATTATTTACAGTAGGTGAAAAGGAGCTGCTGGCCTTGGCTTAGCTGAACTACTGTTGAAATTATTTTTATTATTTGAAACTAATACATAGTCAATCTCAATATATGCAGCAGGATCCCGACTCATGCACGTGCATGCATCATAGCATGCATTCTGCTCAGGTGCATACATGGGGAAGAAAAAACATCATAAGTGATGAATCCTCCCTAAAATAGGAAGTTCAACCCTGTCAAGAAATGGAACTGTTGTAAATAAACCAGTGGTGAAAACCAGATGGTGTTTAAGTTGATCTTTGTATCTTTACAAATTAATTCGGCTTCACTTTTTTATTTTTCAGTTCTTTTATAACTCCAAGTCCATAGCTGTATAGTCAGGAAGAATACGCCATGGAAGAATCTCTACATATGTCTTCATTCAGTTAACAGCTATTGTTTGAATTGGTACCTACGTGTACTAGAGCAGAAACAATTGATTAAGGCACTTTCTCTCTCAAGACTCAAAATCTGCAGACAGACTGTTAGGGGATACCTAATGGACCTTTTGGGTTTTTTCCCCACTTTCACTGTTAAGGCAAGCAGCTTTGTGACGCAGTTTGGCATTGAGTGTTTTTTCCAACAGTATCTGAACACCTAATTGCCAAGAAGAAACATGCAGGCACTTCGAAATTTTCCCAGAGACACTTTTTTCTATCTCTAGCATGAAAACTTGTCTTTTATGGATTGCATCACCTGTGAGAAAAAGGAGTCCTGAGGAAGTGTAACAACCTGAATCTTCAGAATCTCAAAAGAATTTGTATGCTACATCATACTAATACCGTAACAACAGTTTATATGTTAACCTATGCTGCAAGTGCATGTGGGTGGATCCTTGCATCTTGGAATGCAGCCCTGAAATGTTTTTAGTGAGATAAAATTAAAAGACAGACTAGAAAGTTACTGTAAAGTAGCTGAAAGAGACATCGATTATGTTTCAATTACCTTCTTGAGATGTATTCCTTACTTGTAATCCTTTAAACACGTTTGCATCCACAAAGAAGCCAGAGCAGAAATTATTCTGTACACAGAGGCCAAGAGCTGACACTCTTCACCTATGGAGCTGGTGAGCTCTTGTTTCTCCTCTCAATATCTTTCTTAAGATTTTTAAAAACTGATGTGTCAGAGAGGTTAAAACTATCTCTTTGGACATCAAAAGAAAATTGTTACAAGTGTTATATTGTTCCTTATGTTGAACTCTTAAAACACAGTGCAGAAGCGCTTTTCGGCAAATTTTGGTCTGGTTTATGGGAAGATTTTTCTATCTCTTCATCAGCTTTATCAGTTTCAGAGACACACACAGGGTCAGTGTTAATGACGAGAAGTGCCTCCCATCAGTATTCCCTGCTTACCTTTCCCTATCAAAACAGCTACAGCAACATGCTGCATCTTTGCATCAGTATAATTATACTCACACTAATGACAGGAGACGGGTAGGAAAGGTGCTGGAGGGGGAGAGGGGACTACTGTCTGCCATACCACACAACTAGCAAAGTTTACGAGAGAAATCTTTTCCCATAGCCAACCTCTCTATGGCATCGTCTCGGATACGCTTTTAACAGTGTTTGCTTAGAGAAGACCAATGCAGACATCAGAACCCGGGGCAGAGCAAGTCTGCGGAATTCGAGAACATGGGTGATATTGGCACTGATCACCTCCTCCTTTTAAATCTCTGGAAGCCAGGGGAAGGAAGCCTCTAGTTCCCCTTTGATCAGGCCCTACACCCTGAGCCGCATCCCTACCTCAAAACTAAAATATTCCTCCTGTATCCAGGTCAGGGAAGTCTGCAAGCGGTGGTAGGAGAGGCAGACGTGTGCTCCACCGTCTCCAAAAGCTTTTCCTCCTCCATTTGCAGCTCTTTGGACCTCAACACCCCACAGCACCAGCAGCACTCAAATGATCTTACCAGAGGGCCCTGCTCTCCTCCACATCAGTGCCTTTCCCTCGTCGAGGACTTCTAGGGCAGGGATGCAGGAAGGGGAGGCACTGGGGATTATCAGGGCTGCTGCTCTTTGGTGAGTAAAGGTTTTCAGGTGTCAAGAACAATTTCCAAATATCAGTTGTTATCCTCTGCATGGCTCCACTGACACTTGGTGTTTAAAAAGTTTAGTTACATATTTTGAGAAGCTCATCTGCAGAAAAGGCAAATGTCTCACATACAGCGATTCTGATTTTGTGACAACTGACTTCTGAAAATAGTACATTTATTCAATGAGCTTAAGCACAGCAGTCCCAGTTGTTGACTCTCCTCATCAAAATATTGATTCTAAGCTCCCTAGCTTATAATGTTTTGATCCACAGTCTGGGCCTATTGATTTACCTTTGATACTTCAATCAAATTGTTGTTTATATCAACAGCAAATGTATCTGATCTCTCAAAAATAATTAGATTAATCACAGGAGGATCTACAAAAGCCTTCTTTTGATTATGTCTTTATGCTCTCCTGGGAAAACAGGTAAATTTGAAAATGTAAAAAAGAGACAGTTGTTAGCCTTTTCCTTCTGGCATCTTTGAAATGTTGTTTGTAGTCCCAGTTTTCCTCCTGTGATATCAGGCTTTTACAAGACTGCAGGCTTGCAGTGTGCTTAGTTATGATTTCTTCAGTGCTGACATTTTGCAACACACAATGATTTAACCAATCTGAGCCAAACTACCATTACACAATTTATTGTTCCCCAAAGCATTATTTGTTACAGAAACTATTAGACCTATGAGAAACATTTTACATGGTTTTTATTAGAATTATTTTAAAACCCAAGGAAATTAATCCCTCCCTTCACATCTCTTGCTCCAAGATTTCCATTTTGCGAAGCAAAGAAAAAATACTTAAGCACAGAAGAGGTGGTGTTGGTAGGTACTTCCGAAAGCATCAGAGTACTTCTCCTTGCATAGAAAACAAGTGAGGACACTGGGATTTTCCTTTTAAGGGTTAAAAACTCTCCTTTAATTTTCACCACAGAAACACCCATGTTGCCAATGGGACTTATGCGTGAGTGCTGAGCCCAGCTGCCAAGAGAGTGGTGGATGCAATGCCACTGTCAAAAACCACATTTTTTATTTGATGAATGAATTACTAAACGAAAAAAAAAAGGCACTAAAATTTTTTCCATTATGGAAACAATTACTTTGTACAATAATCCTATTGTTCAACCATCACTACAGTCTCTACTGGAACCATGCCCAGAAGGACTAAACATTTTGTGCTGAAACTGTTGCGTACCTTTTCTAGGGGCTTTATATATTAATCAATAGTTTTGATTACTCAATCCTATTATTATTCCACTTTGTGGAACAAACCATTAGGGTTATTAATTACACTGAGAAAGTTATTTATTTTCTAGCAGAACATAAAGAGCTCATACTGTCACTGTCAGAGAGCTGTTTAATGCACTGTGACATGTTGCCCACCATCAGTGGTCCACCCTGGCCTCCAGTCGGGAGATTTGGAGACACACCATACATAACGCTGCTGTCTCCTCTGAGAGCACGCGTAGAATCAGTCTCGAGGAGAACAGACAATGCAGAAAGAACCGTGCCTTGGCTGTACCACCCAAGGAGACTTTCCGCTGTGTTTTTTGCAACCGGACTTGCCTATCCCGCATTGGCCTTTTCAGCCATCAGCGCGCTTGCAGCAAGCGTGGGTAAAGCCCTTCCCAAATCTTTGTCTGCGAAGCCAAGCCATGATAACATGTTGAACTTCACTCAGCTTCATCCTCTTTCCATCCCCTCTGATGGTG
>NW_010428744.1:0-17495 GCF_000710305.1 Buceros rhinoceros silvestris | reverse complement strand
CTTTCCCTCCCCTCTGATGGTGTCATTGAATGATACAATCAACCCTCGGGTTATGGAGCCACAGGAGGCTTCCCTGGAGATCAAAATGCTGCTGATGATGATAAAGGTCACTTCTGGGAATGCACTTCTCAATTTGAGAGGGAGCTCAGCTCCCAGAGGCAGTGCAGAGAAGACAAGGCTGGTCTCATGTTGAAAGGAAGCTAGGCCAAGGACACATTAAAAATCAGGGGACAGACACCGAAAGATCCATATAAATGAAGCGAGAGAGGGAGGGAGAGAGGAGAGATGGGGGAGAAAAAAATGCACGAGAAACACGGCTGATTTTTTGGGTTTGTTTGGCTTTTCATGTATTCATAATGAGGGGTAATCAGCTCTTCCTGTGAAGTGAATTTCTGCATCTGTCAGGAAACAAGAAAATCTTGGAACCACTCTTATTCAGAAAGAGTAGAGCAACATTTCAGAGCAGGCTCGGACTGGAGTGGACCAAGAAAAATAATTTTCTGTGCAATACAGTACCAAAGAGCTGAGCAGGGAAGCAGAAGTGCTGCAATGACACAGCTAACGCTTCCTGAAGATAGAGCACAAAGGGGTGGGCAGTTTCTAGACATTCCTTTCCATACAACAGCAGTCCTATTTACGAAGACAGTCACTCCCCTGAAAGGATCACCTTCTCTTACCTTGTTAATTAGGTAAGGTTCTTACAATTTTTATTAGTGAAGAAAAGTCTTTTTCTTTCACTCACTACAGGAGTTATCATATGGTTGTGCAATCCAAAACTTCTATGTGTGAGAGCGCGTGGGAGCCCCCTTCTAACAGCTTGTCAAGTCTCATGCATATTCTATGCTGGCTGCTGCAGTATGCTCGGGATGACATCATACCTTGAGCTGCCGAGCATCTGACATCACACCTTCTGGAAGAACGTCTTCTGCCCAAAAATAACACGCAAAAGCTCACGCCAGAATGTACAGTTCGTATTCGAAGTAGCACAGATTGGACACGTACGTGATCCAGCTCTGCTGAAGGACGACATAAGACCACACATCTAGACTTCAATCCACTAAAAGCTGCAACTCATTTTGTAGTACCTGAATGCAGATAATGCAAAATTCTACTGCTATCATGATGGCAAGCATAAGCATAAATGTTCTACCCTCAGGTGACCCTCTGAGATTTCCTTTTTTCTCTCTTCCAGGGATTCATTTCTTGGCTAAACAATCCAGCGAATAGCGTTCTGCCATTCTTCTCCAAGTGGTTTGGTATCAATACCCCAAGCAGCGGTTTCAGGAACCCAGGCTATCACTTTATTTTGTGTCTTGCAGTACACACCATAACAGAAGTCCTTTTCATACTTCTAAATACTAATAAAAAGAGAATAGCATGGAACTTAACTTGGATTTGGCAAAGGCTTCATTGTAAAAGATGCTAAAACAGAAGTCATTTGTTCATTTCTGTCTGAAATAGTTTGGGTTTTGTATGGCTCAAGAAGTGAGGACAAATTTACAGTCTATAGTCCTCTGAAATGAACACAGAAAAAGGAATGCATATTAAGAGAATTTTTGCAGCAGTCTTGGATTCACATCTCTAGTGTTTAAAACCAGTTTTTCCCTTCGATGTCTAAATTGACAAATTCACATTACAAGTCAGAAGAAATCGCAGGAAAGATATATTGATTTTATAGAGGATTGGGGGTAAACCGCTTTTTCTTATGCTACAACTAAAATGAATCTTAAATATTTGATGGGATAAAAAAAATCTCAGAGTTGAAAGCAGCACTAACAAAAAAGGCCGTGCTCAAACTGCAGAGAGCACGTTCAGGAGCTGGGGATGACTTTTCATTTATCTAAAATTTCCCAATAATGGGAAAAATATTAAAACTAACAAGTAAAACTCAGATGCTCACAGGTTTGCGGATTACCATGCCTCCTGCCTAGGAGCCACTGGCCACTACTGATGGGTCCTAAACACCCACGTCACTTCGAACTGCAACATTTTAAAGGCCCATTAGACAAATTACTTTTCCCTGAATAGTTACTGAAACACAGCTCTGTACATTCTTGTAATCTCACATATGGCAGAGAGAATTGAAACAACTAGCATATTTTAAAGATTGTTTTAAAATGTCATCTTTTGACATGCAAATACTAGGCCAGAAATAATACCACTTCTTGCACTAATGTTCTATTCCTTAAACCTAAGGAAAAGAAGAATGAAATCAATAAACAGCTTCAATTTCTACTCCTTCTGTCAAGTTGCTTTTAAAACAATATGCAGCTAAAATCTCATAGGTAAATGTGCCAGGCCAACATACTGCTTCAATTATCGTTGTATACCCTTTCTCAACTTGATATCCATTATCTTATACCTAACAGATAAAACCCACCCTTGGGAAAGGACCTGTGCATAATAAACAAGAAAATTGAGTCGTTCTCTTAAGACAGCTGTCACCTGGCAGGAGAAGTGGCGATCAAATGATCCAAAATAGCACTCAAGCAGATCAAATTAAGGGAAAAGGGGTTTTTTTTTTGTCCACATATGTCACTTAAGAGGGTCAGTTCCTCCTACCTGCTGTTCCTAAAAGAATTAATTCCTAAAATGCAAGTTTTAACAAATGTCCTGCTCCAGCAATGCCTGACTCCACCTCAAAGGCACGAAATCTGATATGCTGGACGAAAGGAAACTAGGCAACATAAGTCATTTGTTAAAGCCAGTGCAATATGGATAAACAGTAGATTCATATTTAAACTTGGCAAGAAAATCAGAAGGAGAGGCCTCTCCATTTTACAAGGATCAGAAAGAAGTGAAAAGCCTGTGGACGACCAATAAAACTTTTTTGGCAAACCGTCTGGAAGTATCAGCAGTTTCTGATTTTGGAAAGAATGCCTTCTGCTTTTAACTTCACACAATGCCTCATTTCTGCTTTCATGTACTCCAGACCAAGACGCTTTTTACAAATGGCCCCAAAATCGATATGTGTTACTCTGTCTCACTTAGGTACGTGCTCTTTAAAAACAAACTGAGACATCTTGCAACTTCACTAAACATCGCACAAAAGCTCAGCCAGTTCTGCCACCAGGAAGTACGACTGCAATACAGTCAAGACTTGCAGACTTTGGAAAGGTTGTGGAGCGCTAAAAATGAATGGAAGAGGCAAAAAAAAAAAAAACGGAAGAAAGTCCTTCTCTGGCGGGACATAACCTGCAGCTTTCACCCATGACATCAGCCAGTCTGCGCTTCAATCCAGAGTACTTAACTTGTACTTTACTTTAAGCCTGTGAATAGACAGAATTCCTCCCAATTTTGAGTAAAAATTCGTACCTATTGAGTTATGAACCCTGACTAGATCAAGGCCAAAGTTACTGGGATGATGAGGTTTATTGCCAGACTGTAAGAAAAACAGCAGCAAAGGTTATACAATTTCCTTAGATGGAAAAACGCTGTCAAAGAAAGATGAAAGCAGAACATCTTCCTTAAATATAAAGCCCACAAATCGCACTACATCCTAACAAACCTCGACACTGTAGAAACAGCCATGCAGACTGGTGGCTGTAATACTATCAGAGTAGGCTTTAAGAACTTTACTCCATTCTCGTGAGAATTAAATAAAGGAGGAACCTGGACAAGAATATCCCATGTGCCAGAGCCACATAATAACCATCTGATCCAGGACAAATGGCAGAGTCTTCCATGAACCCAGATGCTCCTATGCTCTGGTTTAAATCTGAAAACAGGTTTTTCACCAGTTCAATTTACATGAAGAGTTCAAAAGGCTTATTTTTCATTCCAACAGAGAATTAACACAAATGTCAGAAGTTGCCAGGGAACAGACTGTCATCCTCCAACTGCTTCCCTCCCTTCAAATACTTGGAGGATATTGTACTTCGCATATCGCCTTTTAATCCTGTGTTCTGGTATAGGCTTTTTAATATGTACTCGCTGTATCTGTACAAAATCTGAAAATGCAGAGTAGCCTACCAGACAGAGCTTTGGCTTGGGATTTAGGGGACCTGCGAGCTGTTAAAAGCTGTTAAGAAGGCTGCAGTAAGTCACTTCCTCACTCTGTGCTTCAAGCTCTGCATTTTGGCAGGCTAATATCGACATGCTTTGAAATTGCTGGATGAAAAATCTCTCAGACTCTTACATGAGAAAGCATAAACACACACAAAAGATAACTCTTCTAGAAAGGGAAGATGCAAGCAATCTGAACAGAACCACCAAGAAATCAGTCTAACAATGACATTGCACAAATTCCATAGATCATTTCTTAAGGTACACCAACCTCGCAGTCAACAGCGTTATTCTGACTGGCAGGCCACCCCACAAGCTTGCTTTAGGCTACTCAGTTCATGAGCTGCAGGGAGGCTCTCACCAGTAGTAGTGGAGTTCAGTGTGGGCTGCAAAACTCACCTGAAAATCTTTGGGTTTTCATTGCCAAGGTCACTGTGCTGCTCTTGGTGCCCAGCCAAGGTGGTTTAAAGTTAGCCCAGTTATACACCAGATTTCTATTCACAATACAGACAAGACTTTAAAAAAAGATGGTTCAGTTTTACCAATACAAGTCAATCTGTGCTTTACATGAGACCCCCCCCCCAAAAACTAACTAGTCACAGCTAATGCTTAAGGACACTGCTCAGAAGAGTCTTTGTTCTGCACCACAGAAAATTCCGAACGCAGCTAGTATTTATCGCAAGCATTGTACCTCTAGCTCTGAGGTACTCCTGCAGGGATACATGTCTCCATGTCTCTGCCAACTGTTTCCGATGCAGGACTTAGAGGACTACAGCACGAAATGCCCAACTGTGCTAGGTAGACTTAGAGTGTATGTTGAAAGGTAAGTGCCTTCACAAATCACGGTTTTCAATCAATTATTTACTAAAGCTCAAGTTTCATGGGTGCTTTCAAGGTAAAAGACACTGCGAAGCGTACAGCCTGATATTCAGCATTTAGACATGAGCAAGTCTAACTTTGCTAAATCTGACTCTTTCTAGCTCTCACTCAGTTTTTCCTATCTTAAATACCCAGCCTGAGATGGTAATTCTTTTCCCCATAACAACAGTTGAATCAATTATTTACTAAAGCTCAAGTTTCATGGGTGCTTTCAAGGTAAAAGACACTGCGAAGCGTACAGCCTGATATTCAGCATTTAGACATGAGCAAGTCTAACTTTGCTAAATCTGACTCTTTCTAGCTCTCACTCAGTTTTTCCTATCTTAAATACCCAGCCTGAGATGGTAATTCTTTTCCCCATAACAACAGTTGGCACCAATAGGCCGTATTCTTACGGCTTGTGCTGCAATAACCACAAATTATGATTTCAAATGTGCAAATACATTACTAGAAAACACATCTTTAAAACTGCTCAATATATTTGACATGCGAGCTTGCAGCCTCTAGATTCTTGTTCTTCCCGCTTGTCCTGCCATAACCACAAATTATGATTTCAAATGTGCAAATACATTACTAGAAAACACATCTTTAAAACTGCTCAATATATTTGACATGCGAGCTTGCAGCCTCTAGATTGTTAATTTAAATTCAAAGCAAGCTCACAGTCAAAGAAAATTCTGCCATCTGGCAAAAGTTAAAGCAATCCACAGTGTGAGCGGGCAGGTGCTGACATCCCGAAAAGACTGTCCCAAGGAGTAACAACTCTGAGCTTTCTCAGCTGAGGTACAAAGTTTGAACAGGCCAGACACTAGACTACTTGTTCCACTTTTGTAGGTGCCCAGGAGACTAAAAGACAGCGCACATGAGCAGAGCAGGTAAACAGAGCCTTTAGGTCTTCTCGGTGCACTTCACTGGAAATCAAATGAACACTGAAGAGGGGAGGAAAACTCTGTGATGAGACACAGGCTGCCTGATGTCAGTTCCAGTGACAATCACATCAAGCTGACTGCACAGATATGCGGGGAGTTCATCTCCCAGACGAGTTCTGAACTTACGTATTTTCCAAAATAATCATACTGAAAGAAAAAAAGTGCTGAATGAGTTGTACAGAAGACAACTCCAAAATATCATCTATGTTTTCCAGAGCCAAGGAAAATAGACAGAGAAGCACTACTTAAAGATTAGATTTTGAAAGCACTAGGTAAGTGCATTGCCCATGAAAACCAGGCTCTTGTCCTTCTACAAAACAAGGTCTGATGGTGTCGCCAAAATGGATTACTTTTCACCTGATCCTCACCACAGCATTGGCTAAAGAAGAAAGCAAGGCCACTCACATCTCTCTCATATCCAGATATTGAACTGGAAAAAACACGCATGCCAAAAGCATCTCTCCAAGACCACGTAGCACTTTTCCAAAAAAACAACAAGACTAAGTAGCTTAAGGCATCCAGTTCCTCTTACAAAAAAGGCTGGTGAGTCCACTGACATAGGAGCTTGGGGTTACTCAGTTCAGTAAAGTTCCAGTTTAGCATTTGGGGACTTAATTTAAAGTCCACTAACAAAGCAGGAAGTCTCTTTGGGCATCTTAGGATCTGGGTTCTTCCACTGCAAGGGAAGCTGACATGGAGTAACTTACTGACTTGTCACTAGGTATACGTGTGTACGCCAATGCTTTGTATGTTACATAATTAACATATGTAAAATACTCATTTCCCTCAACTTTACAGTATAATATGCATGTTTCATAATTGCAATGAATTGCAGGATGTCATTGCAGGTTGTCATGGGACAACACAAACTGTACAGGCTGCACAACTCACCTGCCAACACAGTTCGCTGGAAAAATACATCCCTCTGCCTTCAGAGACGGCTGGGTTTAAAAAACAAACCAACAATCTAAAATCCAGCTCCATAAGGGCTTGCGTACTAAAACCTGCATTGTACTAACATATGTTTGGCATGTAAAGTGTGACAGAGCTGTAGTCAGCAGAAACTGAAATCAGAAGTCAATACTTTGGGGAACTTTTCCTGATGTGGTTGGAAAAGAATGCTGTCTGGTGAAAGAGCACTGGGCGCATATTTATTCAGAGGTCAAGAGTACGGCTCGGCTCAGTGTTCTGCTTTCTAATGCACAGAGAGAACAAGACTTTGCTGGCCAGAGAAATAGTTTCTGCACCGTACATCTGGTTGTAATATCAGTGGTGTTGCCTTTTTAGTATTCATGACAGGTTTTAAAGGCTTGTAATGGTGTTTTCTTTTTATTTCAATTATTCTGGTAAATGTTGTCTGTTCAGAGAGTGATGGTTGTGCTGAAAGACTTAAGAAAGCTATGCCCTTTCAAACGTATCAACCCACTCCGTAAATGTCCATTTGAAAGAGGAGGCAATACTAGAGACTTGTACAAACAACCCAAACGACATATTTAATGGCAACAGAAATGGACCTCAGCAATTTTATGACTTTCTGGTGTTTCATTCTAACACTGTTTAAGATGCATTATAAGGGGAAGTTAATTTACTCTCTTCAAAAGACCAGTCTGGTTAGTTTGGACTATGATTACAAACTGGTCATGAAAGTATCACCAATTCAATGGCGTATGTAACTTGCCTTCATACTCAGACTGATTTGCCAGCTCTGAGATGAGGAAAGGATGTTTGCTCTGAAGGATTATAAATCTAGAATCTCAACAGACATAATAGACGGGGCACAATTCAGGTGCATCTGTTTGTACAGCCCAGAGAGACCGCAGCTAGAGCTGTGAGAAAGGATGAGTGCTTTCCCAGGAAGCCAAATATTTCATCGGCTTTCTCCAAGTATTAAAGAGTTCCACGTCTCCTACTAGGAGAACCCTGAGGGAAATGCGATCTGACAAATATCTTACACCTTCAAGGAATTACCAGCTGTAGGGAAGCTTTTGCTTAAGGAAAAGCGCTCCCTGGGGCTCTTCAGAACCGAGAGTTTCAGTGACACACTTTTAAATGTTCCACTTAAAAATGCTGCACAAGCCTTCATGATAGGAAATTAAATACTTTAAAAAATTAAATAAAAATCACCCAGACCTGCCCTACAATGAATCCAAAACAAGCAAGTTCACTGGCAGTCCTAGTTGTTGCTGCCCCAAGCCATGCCAGCCGACTGTCTCCTTCAGTGCGACACCTCGGTAGGCCAGCAGCCATTCCCATTTGTCTCTGACCAGGAGACAAAGAGCTTCACACATTTTCTGAAGCAGGTAGAATATGAACTCTAAATGTTATATCCCCTAAGGCTCCACAGTTACATTTTAAGAAAAAAAATTAAGGAAATTCCTTGAGTAGATTAAAGTTGTATTGATACAAAGGGAAATGCTCACTCCCTCTATTAAAAGCCCAAAGCCTTCCTCAGATATGTCCTTATAAAGGCAACTATGAATCTACTTTATATCTCTATATAGTCAGGAGTTCATTTTCACCACAGCCGCTTGCTCCCTCCCACACACCATGATGGATTAGTAGGAAGCACAACGTCAGTACTTTTCCCACTCAACTAAATGTGTAGAAAGCCACAAGAATAATAATTTGATAATGAAAGAAAGAAAATAACCTTTTTTTACTGTACTTGTGTCTAAGTACTAAACCACATTTAATAACATGAAACACTCTTTGAAGAGGAGGATAAGAAAAAACCAGCAAACCCAAGGGTTGAGTGGTATGAAGATGAGTTCTGGCTCCTTCTCACCAGAAACGGGGCCATAATGATTGGGCAAAGCAGCAGGATTTTGCATTACTGCTCCATCTTACAATTTGCTATTAAAAACAAACAAACAAAAAGTAATTTTCCTAGATTTTTAGCAGTAATGCTTTTGAGATTTTCCTGCTTTTCATCATCCTGAAATGTCTCTTTGCGTTTCATCATGTACCTTCTTCTGCAGCAGGTTTCTCTTCTCCTTTCCCTCCCTACATTTGGAACTCTTTATCCATTTAAAGGAGGCTTCTTGCTGCTCTCACAGGCACTGCTTGCTCCCTAAATATTTAAGTAGCTGTGCTCCTTCCATGAGCTGTAAGATACCTACATCAAGGACTAAAGGATCTAACTAACCACCCTGATACTTGGATCTAAAAAGTTGTTGATAGCCAAGCTCACCCTCAGCATTGTTTCACTGAATTTGAAAGACTCACATGTGGGATACATTTGGTCCTCGGTGTTAAAATCGTGGGGCTGATCTAGTGATACATAATAAGCAAAGACATTTGAGGGAGTTCAGCATCTTTCAGGGTAAGGATTTTTAGATCTGTACCTTTGTTCCCAAAAGAGTTAAATGAATAATGAAATCTCCCTGCAGTGAGAACAGATGAATTTAATTCAGAGAAAATTTCTCAAAGAACTGCCTTGGTACCTAGCAAATGTGCCTGTCAAAGAGGCATGTGCTCCATCCCAGGTATTTGTTTTAGAAATTCCCTGCCTATAGGATTACACAAGTGGCTCAGGATAGATTTATGCAGGTTTGCGTTTTGAAGGTTTGAAAATTATGCTTTTAATTAGCATAACTGTGACAGCCATTTAAAGACCAAAATTCTATTTAACAAAATGGATTTCAAACTAGTAAGTCTTCAGATAACCAAAATACAAACTTCTGAAGATCAGCACGATTTCTTTGAGCAGTTAATCCTTTCTTCTCTGCAATAGCAACTGCCAATTCATACCGTATCTGTGAGATTGTCTCTATATCAGATGGGATGTTTTTCTTAGGCTCCAGTGTTTTGGACAAATGACAAAACTACCTGGATATCTGGTTACACAACCTGCACCTCAGCAGAAAATCACATACTTTACAATTTAGAAGGGACCAAGTTAAACCCTGGTGTCATTCCTTACAGCCACCAAATTAACCTAACAGAACAGCAGAATTCTAACATGTCTATGTTAGACAGAAACACCAACTCTTATCTTTAATAATTATTATCACAGTATAAATGAATCCTTGACAACTGCAGCCTGCAAGAATTACTGAAACTAGCACCAAAACTTGTAAAACATCTTGATCTTTATCTCTTCAGGAACTGCAGTACACACATAGACATTGTTTTAAAATATCACCAGAAAAAATAAAATTACAGTTGTGTAGGATTTTAATTAGATTTGTCAGACTCTAAAGAGGTTACCTAAATACTGGACATTTAATCCTGACATTTAATCAGATGTTTTCATCATCTAAGAATAGGGTAGGTGTAGCATTACCTGAGCTCAATCCTCCTAGTGAACCTATTCCTCTGTCAATCCACAGTTTCTTTAATGTTTCAGAGATGATTTCCAAGCTACTGTTTACTTTTGTATTTTTGTCAGCCAATCCACAGAAGGAAAACAAATTGGGTAGACTAGCTCGAAACAGACTGCCAATAAAAAATTTAAGTACCACCATCTAGAAGTAGAGTTTAAACAGAATTTTAAACTAAATCAAAATGTCAGAGTAAAGGACCATCAATATAACAAGCTCTGATGCACTGCACTTTACCTAAGATATTGCAGAAGAACTTTCTCCTTCCTGAATTTGAGAAAACATAATTCAAACCTTGAATACTTTGTGCAATGGCTTGATGCTCAATGGCCTATGGAGCATATAAAAAGTAGCATGCCATTGCCTAGGCTTGAATAGATGCCTCTTCAGCAGAAAACTTAGGCAGAGGAAACAGATTTATTTAAGGAAAAAAGCCACTCTGAGGCACGGGAAGCCTTGAATTTCACTGTATGTGGAACTTGGCAGAGTGTCTGGGAAAAGTGCTTTCTTCTTATTGTCAGTAGTCGCTTTAAAACCTGGCATTTTAGGCCACGAGTCTGAGGTCTGTCTACACGGGAAATTTCCCATCGGTCATAACTATATTCTGCCAGTTCTGCTGTGCTATTCTGGTTTAACTCCCAGTATAAACATAGCACACAAAAGGAATTTTCTTTTTTTCCCAGGATAACTAACTCCAGTCTGGATTAATCATTTTTATTCTGAAACAGAGTTTCTAGATGGAAAGGTACACAGGGTAACAACCTTACTGCACAGACAGGTCTTCAAGAGTTAAAAAAATAATTGTTCCCAAGGAACTTCCTCATTTGTAGAAAGTGTCAGCGTGAGCTACGTGAAAGCCAACAGTAGATAAAACAACTTGGATAAAGCAGGCTGGGGGAAGAGGTTGCTTCAGGTATGGCTGTAAGACCAAAAGGTGGGGATGTGAGAGTTATGAAACCCTCCTTGCTATAAGTCACTCAGTGGTGTTCCAGCTGAGTTGAAAAATAAAAAGAAAAGCACTGGGCTTTATAGCACACTCGGCATTGTTTGTTTTGTCTGCCAAGTCTATTCCTCTTCCTTCAGTGGAGTGCTTGTGGTTTGGGAATGACTTTAGCCGGTTCTGTCTGTCTCTGTCTGAGGCCCCAAACCCGCATTTCTGAAGGGTCACACAAGCTGAAAGTTTGTACTTCTGTTCTCCAGCCCTCAGCAAACACTGGAGTGTTTGTGTCTCAGTATTTATGCCATTTCAGCAAGTACTTAGAGAATGAAAGCATCAGCTCTTCCATATAAGCGCAGAGATTCAGAAAACAAAGTTTAATTTTGAAAACACAAACATACAAAGGAAAGCGAGCCACTCAGCAATACTGAAGCCTCCCACTAATTGGAACCATTCCTTTCCGTGCTATTTATCAACTGCGGATCCTGTTTCCTACAGCACTGCCTGTGCTGTAGCTCCACTAAGCTCCGTTTCATGTTTCTCAAATCTCATAGTGCCAAAAATGACCACATTACCCAAACACTTCCCTGGAGTTCATTAACAGCCTTTCCCCGTGTGTTAAAACATCATTTTTACTTTGGCTTAGTGAAGAAACAGGCGAGAGGAAGAAACAAAGACATTGCAATAGCTGTCATGCTCAAAAGCCCCAAACGGGTTTAGGAGGAGGCACTGCAGGCAGCGCAGCCGCCTGTTCTGCCAAACACAACCATGATCCAGGGCTCCTATTTTCCCCATCAGGATGAAAGCGGCAATGACACCGTGAGAGAAACAGAGCCTCGCAAGGGTAAGGGCTGACAGAAGGCAGCCCTGGCATGTAAGAGGAACGCTACTTTTATATATCTTTTCAATCCATTTTTTCCTCTTAGTAATACAAAAAATTCTTTAAACCACTATAATTCAAAGTGTTCAGTTTACACCATCTGGATGGAGGCAGAAGACTGAATACAAATACAAATCCCGTGACAGGAGAGTTTCCATAACAGCTATTTCCACTGCTTATGCAGAACGGGTTACTCTCAAAATGTATTTTGTAAGGAACATCAATAAGACTCACCAGACAGACTTCAGAACTCCAAAGATTTGCCTAAACGCTCTCCCTCTCCACCCCAGTTGAGGGAAAGCAGATAAAATATAATGACTGATCCTTCTTTATGTGGCTTTCGACACTGCAAGTAGAAGTATTTGTCAAAATATGGAGTATGAAACATCAGACTACAGAACAATTCTTTGCAAAATTAAAGGAAATTTGCAATTAAATTAGATCATCCAATTACCCAAAGTTTATTTTTAATCACATTTTTCCTTAGAGAGATTTAATCCAACAGGAGGCACATAACCACCTTATCCTCAATGGATAAGAAAGCAGTGGCACAGACCTGCTTGGATCTCAGATCCTCTTGGTCTTAAATAATCCTCTGGAGGACAAAGTAAGTTATGCTTCCATGGTCCCCTCTGTCCAGAACCACCTGAGACTGGAACAGGAGAATAAAAAAAGAGAAAGAAGTCATTGCTGCCCCTGTCTATTTTCATTATGGTTCTGAAGAAGGTAGCCTGACATGCTGGGGTTTTTTTCTGTACTTCTATGAGTACAATCAGTTACACTGAGAAACTACTCTCTTCTCTGTTAACTGTAAGGCTTGTGGACCCGCACACAAACCATTTGTGATATTCTTGCTGTGAAGAATATCCAGGTACACACTGTCCTTTTTCAAATGACCAGCGTAACACAACAGTCAGCCTTTATTCAGATTGATGTCGCTGCTAAGGCATGGACAACTTACATATTTGCATTTTTTGCTCATATGGATTTGATTTACTGAAGTGCTTCACGAGTAATAACAAGATAAGGTTTTGAAACTCCTTGTGCAATAGCTAACTACTACTAGTAGTATTATCTGGCAGAGATGACACTGAAAACTCCCTAAGCTTAGGCTACGCTGCAAGAAAATCAGCAGATCTGTGAATTTCTAATCCTGTCTTGCGTATTTTCTGAATTTAATTCATTAAACCATGTTACTGTGAGAATTTACAGCACTGTGAGAGCACAAGTAACCCTAACAGATGAAATTTGGTCTCAGTGAAAAGTGCATGGGGACAGTCTGATGGAAGATTTGCCACTGAACTCAGGGGAACCCCTGCCCCTTCCATCAATCCAAAACAGGCTTCCACTTCATGTGCCACCCTTCCAGGTCTTCTTCTATCAGGGCAGTTCATATGTCAGCTGTAGCAATTTGCTAGTAATTTATTTCTCAATTATTTCACACTTTGAACAAATCATGTATATGAAATTAATATTTCCTCACATTTCACACCGCTTTCTGCTGTTTTTAAGTATTAATTCCATTTCCTATCTCCAATGACATAGGCCAATGTCTGGGCTCTGTTCCTACCTCGAGCAGAAGGTTGCACAGGGGAGCAGACCAGGCTTCCATGGTGCAGGCCCCCTACAGCGGTCTTACCTTCCCAAGGAGGACGTACTCATGTAAATGCTGGCATACAAAAAATTTGCTTTCATCTTGTAGGCCAGCCTGCATGTAGAAATATGCTTATTTGAGTTTACGAGCGAGGTTAAGCAAGCACATTATACAAAAAATGGTGCTTGTATGTGAACTGTATAGGAACTTAACCCTAGAGTGCTCTAAAGCCGCCTGTTAGCTTCCCTCTGTGGTGTGCACTTAATACTTGAAATATTCACCAATATCTCACTGCTTCAGAGAAACAGTATTTATTTTGAAGGGCTTTTCCAACAACAGTATTACAACTGTATGCCTTAAGACAGATTCGAACTAACATTAAAAGAATCTTCCTAAGATTGGCAAGACCTTAGACATTGCTAAGAGACTAGATAACACCACCATTTTGCTCGTTACTAATCTACTTAAGATTTCCAGAAGTGTTACGAACTATTAACATGCTTTGTGTGTAAGGTTCTGTATAAAATTCTTGCTATGACAATGAGCAACTCAGTAAGAGGGCGACTAGTGTTAAATCTTCTCATATTCACTTAAAACCTAAAGCTCCAGTCCTTACAGACACCTCTGATGTTACAAGAGCAACATGTGACGGACATAAACGAGCCCATCCACACGCACACAATTACATATCCAGGTATATGTTAGCTGCAGGCAGGATACAGCCCCGCTTAACTTCCAGAGAGCCAAAGGTTTAATACTCTTCACCTCTCTGATGTAAATTAGCTTGCGAAGCACTTGATTTTTAGTTCACTTCAAATCAATAGAATTCTTTCCAGTAATTTCACTGGGCCCTGTACCAGTAATGTAACATTTCACCAGTAGTAAAGTAATTTAATCGAGAAATCGTTCCCCCAAAACTCGATAATAATTTAAGGTACAATCGGTTAGATTTTATTTTTTTGAAACCTGATAAATAATAGCTCAAAGGCAGACATCTCTAAAATTAGTTGTTATGCTTCACTGAGGCTTTCACAAAACCCAGAAAGCTTGTTCTCTTTCCCACATTGCACCGTACAGTAGGTTTAAAACAGTCTATATTTATTTGCTTAGTCTTTTTTTGATAAGGAAACTAACAAATGATTATAATGCGCATTTAATATGTTATTAAATTAGATGTCACCTGTTCTTTGAGTGAGAAATAAAGATCGAGTTCTGTCTAGTCAGAGGCGTAAACTCAATCACGTATTAATAGCTGAACTACTTCCAGCAATAAGATACTAAGGCCAAGCAAAACGTCCAAGGTCACTACACTCCAGATGGTACACTAATATATTTACAGGACTGACGCCTCCTGGCATTTTCAATTTCTTATGTTAGGTTGGTTTTGGAACCAATCAAATTGAGGAGCTGGCAGCTGCAATTTGCCCACAAAATTAAATTTAAAGGATTATAACTCCAGTTTTAAGCAGTGATTTGACTGTATTGATGTGAAGCCACTATTCCCAGCTCTTGATTTTCACTGAGTGATGACCACAGCGTATCATAAATTAAATTGGGACAAAACAGACTGGTTTTCTGTAGAGATTTTTTTTTTTTTTTTTTTTTTTTTTTTTTTTTTTTTTTTTTTATGTTCACGGCCGTTGATTTAAGCCTTAGCTAACAGAGACAACAATCAGGAAGACAACAAAAGGACCTTACATAAAATAACTGCTTCTGATATGGGTGCTTGAAATATTTTGCATTCCTCCACAGTAGGGGAATTTTAAATGACAGAGTTTTTGTTATGGGCCATTATGCCCAAACAATACATGTACACACACTATAATATATATATTGATGTTCCTACCTACAGGTGTGGAATACACGCACATAAACTTACAACCGTATACCCAAATATTTGCCTTCATGCACTAACAAATACATTCTTTTCTGCCTGCTCTGCCACAATCTTAAGGATCTTTTGCCAATACAGCCAAAAATTGCTTATCAGCCTGCCAGTCAGAGATGACAGTGCCCAGCTTTGCATCCCTGCAACCAAAGCCTGCCCCCAATAACAGCATATTCGGGGAAGGGGTAGGCACTTAGCCCAACAGCAGCCTGAGCAGCCTGCTCAGCTTAAAGATTATTCATGCAGCACAGAGAGCTCAGAGGGGCTCTAGGGGATCCTGTCCTATAAGACACCGTCATGAGCTAAGCAAGAAGGAGAAAGAAAAGGCCAACTGGTTACCCAACACAAACAGCAAACACTTCCAGCTCTCTAAAAATAAACAATGCCCAGAACTGCGTGTTGGCAAACGCATCCTGGTTCAGGGCTGAGAGCAGCGTAGCCTGATTTTTTTATATAGATACATAAAATAGAGTACGTGTGTGTACATATATATTTAAATACGTTACTGTTAAATTTTAAGCTGGAAAAACACAGTTCTCAGCTTATTCCTAGGCTTTCTTAGGCAGTAAATCCTGCAGGTTGCTTATCTTTAAGCACCAAGCTCTTTGGGTCCTTCGTTTGCAGTCTCAGTTGTTCAGACAGGCAGCAAGCACAGCATGGCAGGCCCCACAATTTCAGAAGTAAAAGATGCAGAGCCAGAACCTTGCTCTCCGCTGCCACAACCTGTCACAACAGGCACCTGGAGCCTCACTGACGATCTCTACTGAGAAGTTCTGTGCTTTAGGAAATCCTCAGACTTTCAACAAGTTTCTGGACAACCTTTGGGAACAAAGGCAGCATACTCCTTCAAGGCAAATTTCCTTTACTCATGGCATCTTTCAGAGCAAGCACGACAACTCCTGTGCTGGTACGCCACCAAGTCGTTCCCAAAGATTTAACGGTATACAAAGTAAAAGGCAATTTAAAACTTCCAGTTCTTCCAGGCTAATCTACTAGGGTTTTGTATTAAAATATGGACATTTAACATGGTCTTCTTCCTACCCATCCTTCCAGTGACCTTACTGTAAGTAACTCTGTTTTGCCATATTTGGCTTTTCTCCATGTCACTGTGGGTCTTACCTCTCTGGCTTATGCTTCTGACCTCCCTCAGTTCCAGTTTAAAGTTTTTGTTACTACATTAGCAAATACGTGACCAAAGTTGGGTTAACCTTTAAATTTTTTATCTTGATGAAACCCTTAACTATTGCAGTGTGGTATTGATGATCTAAATATTCCAACCTTCATAAATAAGTTATCAAGAATGTTCTATTTATACTTCTATGAATGTGTACACAAATACCTAGAGCTAAAAACAGAAATTACTTTTATGGCTTTTGTCACATTAAAGGTACAGTAGCTCCTGAACAACTACAAAAAAATAAATTTTAAAACACATGTGCTCAAGGTACTGGTTAAATGGGGATCCACAACATACCTGGATGGAGCTGGTGCAAAGAAAGCAGAGGCATCAAGGATTTGTGAGTTCTGTTGTTTTTTTTTTAAAGGCTGACATGATTTGGCAGAGGGGGCTGTGCTGAGCAACCGGCACTGAGGCAGGTCACGCTAGACACCTCCTCACTCTGAGGAGAAAAATACCTGTAATTTTTTGATTGAACTTTCCAGTGTTGGACAGAAGATTAAGCATGTGATGATTCTCAAGTTATTTAACTGAGAAACAATTCCCATACCGACAGAAATTAAGCCTTCAGTAGTGACATCTCTCCAACCTCTGGCTTTCCAAGCAGGAAAAGGAAAGCAAAGATCAGAGCAAGCTGCCGGAGACAGACGACTCCAAATGATATTTAATAATGCACAGCTGCTCTCATCAGAAATCTCTTGAGCGTCGCCTCAGAAGGAACAGGCACTGTACACAACTGGCGAGACACCCCTGGTGTTTACCTCAGCCCGGGACCCAGAGAGCGACTCGTGCCCCCGACAGCGCCAGTGCCCAGGCGGTTTTGGTGGGAAGGCGGGCAGCCTGCGGCGGAGCCGCGCCGGCGTGACTGCAGCGTGCTCACAGCG
>NW_010428743.1:9069-15824 GCF_000710305.1 Buceros rhinoceros silvestris | reverse complement strand
TATATATAAAAACCCCAATATATAATGTATCTCAAATATATAACAAATATACTTGAGACATTTTCCTAAAGGGCCTGGAAGAACTTTCAGAGAACATGGAGAGTTTCAGAAAGAGCCAGGAGAAATGAATGAAGTAAACTTTTTGTCATTGCTTGACACCCACACCTTCTGCATAAAATAATGTTCCTCATACTGAAGGAAAATTTTTATTTCAGATAATGAAGAGCATTTCTAAAGGGGAGATCTGTAACGTGATTCTGTTTAGCTGGGAATTGTATGTATATTAAAAATGAGCTTATACCTCAAAGCCATGCATTGAATGTAACTGTACTAAATCAACGGTCTCCTATCAAAAATGATAATTTTTTCTGAGCTGCGTCTTAGATTCTAAGTCCAGATTTGTTGAGCGTTTATGTGATAACAGAAGAGTAATGTTTTCTGCATAGATCGTCCAGAATTTAGCTCTTCATGGGTTATCAAACTTTTTACCTTTTTTCTTCTGAGTTTATCAAAGCCAAAAGATATAATTTATTCTTTACTTGTTGTAGTGAAATATAGTCATCATCCATTGCATACACTTCTCTTACAAATGTCCAGACTTCTTTTATTACTTTTTATGTTGTCAACATACTATGAATCATCTGAGTTGCCTATCAGCAAAAAATGGAATTTGCAGATACCACAGGTAGAAAACGGTAAGGAAGAATTTATGAGGATGAATCATGTTTATCTTTTAATAATCCTGTACAGTTGAATATAAAAATATGCCCAAGTTTCTAGTTCTTTTTTAATGGAATCTTCTATTGTTACAAACAATAAACTGTAGTTACTCTGACACATTTAATTCCTATTCTCTTTATCTGCTATGCTGCCAGAAGAATGAACAATACAAGACCGGATTTTAAGGAACAGTAGATGATTTGTACTGTGGGTTTTTTTATTCAATAAACCTGAACTCAGAGGAAATCTCTACAAATGACTAACGATTTTTTTTTCCACCTGCATTCATTATCTCAAATTATGTTGTGAAAAATTCCTGTAACTAATGATTGGAGTGTGACTCACTGAAACCAAGGAATCAGTGGCTGCAGTGCTGTGTTAAGCATTTCACATCTGAACAGGTCATGGAAACATGTCCTCCATGAGGCCCTCTAATGAGTAATTCCCTGAGACTGCTTGTAGAGTTGCTTTAGAGACCTGAGGCAGAGACTTTTACATAAATTCATCTTTTCTCATTCATTTCATTTTCACCAATTCTCTTCTCCATTCAGTGGATTGTTCTTGTGTTGATCATTCTGGTCACTTAGCACCTTTCACAGAAAGCACCATTTATGCATTTTACACAGCATGCCAGACAATGTCAAAAGGGAATTATTTTACAAATTAATAACTATGAATTTAACCACAGAAATTTGAATAACAGCAGAAAAATCCAGAATGCAGGCACTCCTTGAAAATTAAGCCCATTCTGGATGTGTCAGATTAGGTATCCAAACATTTAAAGGACATTGAATATTCCTGTTATGTATGAAAATTGGGAGGAATTCATCCTGCCCTTTCTCCATCTTGCCAAACCATAGAGTAGAATGACCCATATGGTGACTAAAGAAGCCAGCATGGCAGGAATTAAGTGACACTTTATCATGGTCAGAGGATCTTACTGCACTGATTATCTTTTGCATATTAGGCAATTTTTCTTGCACAGCGGACAATTAGTAGGAAATAGATGTTTTCAGATAGCTCTCCAATTTGTAAGTAGCCGAGGACCTTGTCCTTCAACCACTACTACATGGGGGTCAAAGATGACGTTTTCCTTCAGAAGCAAAAGCTGAGAAATAAGTCCCATCACTATAATCAGCAGATTAAAAAGAGGAAAAAATTGAATAGGACAATTATTTTACATTAACTTTTGTACCTTGCTTGTTATTTCTTCAGCTTATAATTTTTCAAACCTATTTGGTCCTTGCATGTTTGGTTCTGCAGCTACCAACTGCAGTCCTTCCATGGCTTTAGTACTTGAAAGTCTTGATACTTGGTGCCTTCCACTATAAGCAATTTTTTTCTAATATTATTTTCTTTTTTCCAACATGACCACAACATTAAGCCGCCATTTACAGCTTTTCCATATCTTTCCTTCTGGTGTCTCTATTACCCACACAACACAGACAAATTTCTGGTGTCTGTATTACTCAGCTCCCCGTATAACTTGATCTCATTCCATCATTCTCATCAGCTTTTACCAATGGTGATTCTAAATTCTGTTTATATTGTAGATTCATGTGCATCTGATAGTCTGACTTACACAGAAATCTCTCTGACAGCTGTTTTAAGAAGGTTTATGGCCTTGGCAAAAGAACTGAGAAAAAAATATAAAAGACTGAGCATTCCCCTTGGTTGCCTTTCCTAAGAAGACAACAGTTCATTTCAGCTTCAGCACAAATGTGCCCCTAGCATGTACATATATTCACCTAAAACGTAATTTTTGTTCTTAACAACCTCTTAGTTTTTGACACAAACATTGAATAAAAACATGAAAATGTATTTTGGTCCTATCTAAGAACCATTCTTTTGCCTCCGGAAGTCTCCCAATATTAATACTTTGGTCACTCAATATCATGCTCTTCCAAAAGCTTGTTAGAGCATATCGGCAAATGCAGCCTCAAAGCAAATTTCCTCCACCTTCACTGGAATTTGCTAGAATTTCAAAAATATCTACTCTGGAACACTTGTCCAAGTAAGACTTTACTGTGAAACCTGAAATGGCTGAGGCATTTAAATAAATTTCTGCATTTTCCTGCGGATCTTTACAAATTCAGAGAGTGGCTGAGAATCGGTATCCAAGTTTTTCTTGGATTCTGCCCCGTAAACCCAGATGATCAGATAAACAAAGAACATTTGCTCAACTAATATTTGAAGTCCACAATGCACTCTGCCATCAAGTGGGGAACTCTGATTATTGGTTGTCTGTTCCAGCTTCCATGTGTGTCAAACCTGATGGTGCTATACATTAAAAGATACGGTCCTGAGGGAAAAAACAGCCTTCATGTGAGAGTCTGTAACAGTTTCATTGCATTCATTTTGGTTGTTCACCTGACTGACCAGTATGACAAATGTATGCTTGGGATCAGCAGTCTGTATATCAAGGAAAACAATGACTCTGGGATTTCGAGCAATGTCATAGCTTGAATTGGAAGTAACTCTGGTGCTTCATGATATGTCAACAGTCTTAAGGGCTTAACAGAGAATGCAAGTCATTAGCTCTGTATGTATGTGGACAGCTGAGAGTCATTAGGGCTGTGCTCAAAAGATCACAGAATAATTTAGAAGGGGCCTCTGGAAGTGAGCTAGCTTGACTGAAGTGAGATCAGATGCTTAGAGCCTTGTCCAGCTGAGCCATGTGAATCTCCAATAGCCCAAACCATGCAGTAGTCTTTAACAAAAGTGGAAAAGAAAAAAATCTGAATAGCTGCTACATGGGTTTAGACTACCAAAAAAAAAAAAAAAGAAGAAAAGGTAGAAAACTCACAGGTGTAGATTCTGAAGACAGAAGAAATAAAATAAATATCTATGAATGTTGTGAAGCTTCTGCTAGCTTCCTAACATCGCTACAAGTAGTGACAGAACATTTTAAGTAGCGCATTATATATGATCATGGTTGGAGTTTTTCCGTTCATTTCCATTCACCAGTTTTTAAAGACTTGACAAAATCTGAGGTAGACAACCCATTTAAAACTATAAAACTGTGTTTTCTTTCTGCTTAATGTGGCTTTTTTAAAGAGCATTTCCAGGATAACCCTCTGAATCTTAAGTAATTCTATTCCATCAAGATGGCAAACATAAGTCTAACAGATTGACTTGAAAGGACCAATCCTTCCATGTATGTCCCACGGGTTATATCATCTGAATTGGGATTTAAAACTGTATGTCAGCTTAGCTCAAACCAGGACACAACTATTTAAATTAATGTAGAAAAGTTGTTTTAATGGGTGTCCCAGAGAGTTACAAGACAGTTTTCTGCAGGAGAACAGGAAAAAAACCCAAAAGTTTCCCTGTTATCATCCATTAGCGTTCTGAGATCTAGTGAATCTGTGGGGAACGTACCATGCCCTAACAGTTCTGAAAAGACCTACTTCAACAGGGTTGGCAAGGTATGAATCTTGAAGAATGCTTGTTCCCAGTAAACAAAGGGTATAACTGGCAATGTGTAAAATTATAGTTATTGCAATAGCTACTAGGAATAAATTGTATATATTATTAAGTCTTTTAATTGGCTGCCCTAACATCTTATTAATTGTGGATTTTCCTTAACTAAATATGAACTACATATTGCATTTCAATTTTATGGTTTTGTTTAATCTTGAACTTAAACAACTTTTTGTCTTAATACCTCGTCTGAAGCCAGAGCTAACCCAGAAAAAACAGACTTTCCATTCTTACAAGAACGGTAATCTATGTACTGGTACAACAGAACATACATTGTCAACATAACAATAGTTCCAAACTCTTCCAGGAATTCAAAAGTAACTCATTTTATACCACCGTAAGTCTTACGAGTTCCTTGAAACCTTGGGTCACAAAGACCTAGGAGAAAGTAGCGCTTTGTATTGATTTATGCCAGTTGGGAAAACTTTCTGGCATTGAGTAAGTCAGTGAAAAACATTTCTAAACTTGGCTTATAACAACATCAGGATCTAAGACAATGAACGTGAGACTGGAGGCTGAGTTACCTCATGATTTAATTCTTCCTTGATTGAACATAACATTTCACTCGTGCAGATCAAGGATGTTGATGGAATGACTAGGGGTTCTCATCATGCATTTTCACTCAACTAATTCCAAGGTCTCTCAAGTACTTCTAACGTAAACCTCTCGCCATTCTGAGTATGGTGCAGAACGTTTTAATAAACTGTATTCCACAAAGTTGCCTAACCTTAGAATTTCAGAGAAACTGCTACAAATAAACAGAAATTTTGGAGCAACTTACAAGCAGAAAATTAATTTGCTTTGTTAGTTTTTACCCGCTGTTCCTGTTCTTCAGGTTAATTTGAGAGTCAGTGTTTCAGCCTAACGTGTTTTCTTCCTCTATCACAACGAATGGGAGACATATTTTTTGTTGTCAAATTTAATCAAAGAATCTACAAAAAAAAAGCAAAGAACCGTATTTAGTTGCAGATACACCACAGAAAAAATATTTTCATTCTAATGCATCCAGAAAATAATTGGCGTATTTTAGTGTTGCATGTCTGTGTTTAAACAGGCTATGTCTCTAACAGATCTAAATACTGCATCACTAACAGTTTAAACCAAAACAATGTTTTCCAAGATGAAACTAGAGAAACCTAATCGCTATAATAATTTTTGGTCAACAGACAAGAAAATCTACATACAACTTTAAGACTACAGAAAAAAAAAGCATAGAGGGACAATGACAAGGAAGCTGCCAATCACAGAAGACCTCACTGAAGTTTCAGGGACACCAGGAGGGAAAAGAATGCTTAATTTTAACTTCTACAAAGGTTGATTTTGTCTGTAAAAGATTTATAAAATATTGAAAAAGAAGGAAAAATCGGGAAAAAAAGTGATATGGATATGAATTCTGTGACTGGTTTTAGTTGTCCTCAAAAGCAGCTGCCATAAATCTTGGATGAAGCAAAATGAGGCTGATGATTTTGATGTTCAATCCATTCTTTCATATTCTTCAAAATGTAAATCATCCTGATGGAATTAATTAGAGCTAAGCAGAACAGCTTTCTTCTGTGATCTGCATATCCAATGATCTACACATTTACATCATGAAAGTTAAACCAGTATTCCCCTCCCATTTTGGAGTCCCTGTTTGTGAGTGTGTGCAGGCACGTGCATGCGTGCATGTGCTCATGCGTGTGTCCACCCTCAGGCTTGAACTGCCACTTGAAATTTCAGGAGTTGTTGAAAATTAAGATCTAATACAAAAAGAAAAGGAAAAAAAAAACTATCACTTTTTTTTCCTGTATCAGTCACACTGGAAACTAAGAGGTGAAGTGAAGCAAGGAGGAAAAGTGAAAGGGCACCAAAATGAAGGCCTTCAGTCAAAACCCCAAATTGACACTTACTCATAATATTTTTCAGAGATCACCCACATAACCTTCAAATTCTAATTAGAACAAGTACCTGGGATTGGAAATGAAACTTACTACTTCTTGGTGAAAATTTTCCCATCCAGTAGGGTTTCAGCAAAAGGATATAGTTTATAGCAGAAATAATACCTTTTTTCTTTTCAGAGACTCAGCATTGGTATCACAAGAGCCATACGTAAAGATGTCATACTTAACGCTGAGGGACTATAGTAAAGAAATATTGTGGATATGTAACTTCACATTCACTGCACAAGGCAAACCCTGTTGCATGGCAATATACGTTCCCATCTACCATGTGTTTGTAAACATACCAGAGTAAATAAAAAAATGTGGCTGGGAGCCATCTGATCTGATAAGAAGCAACCGCAGAGCTTTTCCACATTTAAAAAACAAAAAGCTGGATGATTTTTGCTCCTAAATTGTGAATTTCACAACAGTCCTAATGGACAAAAACTGTTCTCCAAATCATACTTAGTGTATTATAACCTGTGGCAGAAACTGAGGGATCTGGAAGGGAGCAACAAGAAGGAGAAAAGCAGAAAAGGAGTCCTGGGGATGGATGGCACAATTATTTGTGGAATTCGGGAGGAGTTACTTCAGAACTTTCCAGGTCTCAGGAAAGGAATACTGGGGCTTCTT
>NW_010428743.1:2895-8997 GCF_000710305.1 Buceros rhinoceros silvestris | reverse complement strand
CTGCTATTGTGCAAGGAAGAAAAGAAAAGGGGGGGTGGGGGGCCTGAAGTAGGGGGGAAGGGAGAGGGAAAAGAGTTCAGTCTGATCAATTTTATTGTTTATAGTAAGAGACCTGCAAATGTTTTTAGTCCACTAAATAGGCAATTGACGAAACTCTTTTGGCGTGGTTCTTGGTTACTTCTTGTTGGAGGCTGTCACATCACACAATTAATCAAATCTCATACGACTATCCTACAAATGACTGCACCTGGGAAAAAGCTGGCTAACGAACAACAGGTTACAACATATAATGCAGTGGAGCTGCATATAATACTGAGCAACTGTGAACAAGAAGACAAAACACTGAATCTGTAGCCGTTTAACTGTTTTGTCAGGGAAAAAATAGTTGAATTCTCTGGAGAATTTCTAAAGCAAAGTTTTCTCAACAGAAAATATACTATGTAGCTTTATTTTGTCATTGAAATATATCAAATAGATCAAGATCAAGGGCAAATGTTCAAATTATTTCAGAATAGAGCATGTTGCAACTTAATTTCTTTTGAAAATTACATTTTCTGTTTTATTTCAGTGTAATTCAAATTTAATTTATCCTGTTAAACAGCAGAACCAATGTTTCCTATTAAAGTAACACCATAGAGAAAAAAATTATAAAATTAGATGTGTTATTGAAATCACACATACTCTACCCCTTCTGTAATTTCTGTTCCCTCATTATTCTTGGCCTTTAGATGTAGTGGATAACGATAATAATTTTTTGAATGCTAGAATTTACTGCAGGGGTGAAACTCCATTTACGATACTAGTTTAAGTGAGCAAAGATTTTTGAAAATGGATTCACTCAACACCTTTTAAATTATTCTTGAATAATTAATATTGTCCACAAGGGTCTCTAAAGTCTCAGAATTCAAAATTGAAGATGAGTTTGTTTTCATTAGCCAGAAATATTACACAGTGGACACTTTTTCACCCTGATTGTAATGGATATATATGTTCCAACCATGTACCCAAATTCAAAATCACACCCCTGTAAATGCTTCCTAAAATTTCTTCATTCTGTTCATTGTAAATCCTACCACTTATATCTTAAATGAATAACCATGACAAAATTAATATTCCTCTAATAAAAAATAAAGAACTTTTTTCAAGAAATATTGCAGAATTTTTCACAGGTTTTCTTAGTATTTCTGTCAATACTGTGTTTATTATAATTACATTTATTCTGTTATCTTAATAAATATGATTAATCAGAACATAAAATGAAAAAGGTATTCTGCTTCATGAGAAGCAATTTTTTAAAACTAAATATTAAAGTCTCCTATATTTTTTTTTCTTTTCTATTCCACTCCAAACAACTTTTAAATAATCTTGGGAGGCACGGGGAGTGATTGTTCATGCGGCCTCCACCCCCACCCCAGGAATGGAAGCCACCTGTGTCAGCTCTCCTAGTGCATTTGAAGTCAGTTGAGTCACAGTCATTTCTTACAAGCAGTAATCTTGTGAGTTTAATATGAGCTGGACCAGGTCATCTGACCCAAGACAGTCCTACACAGAACTGTCATTTTGCTGACATGGTTCAGGGAACAGGCTAAATCTCAATACAGTGCCCTCAAGGAAGAGAATTGTGAGAACCTGAGTATTTACCCTGGCCAGTCTGGAAGACATTACCCTGTAGTAAATATGCCAATAATTCCTTCTAGAATTTGAGAATTACTGGTCAGCCATATAGTGACTTAAGCTTTCTGAAGCTGCAAAAACAGACTCCTCTGAAACGTACAGTGTCAATGACTTACTGTTCAGTTGTCCCAGCAAATATGATAAATACTTCCAGTAAAATATCCATCAAAAAAGAGACATAATTTGCAAGCCAGTGTCTTTACAGATTTTGCATCTTTTTTTTTTCTTAAAGCCATCAGCTTCACAGGTTGTTCCTTTTCCTCCATTCCAAGTCCTAAAATAAAAGAAGATAACCAGAGCAAAATACCACAGAACAAAGTGAGAGTAGACAACACTTTTGAGCCTTCCTGTCACTGGCAGGACAGGATTGCTAACTGGTTTCACCAAAGCAGACTGCAAATCCCAGAGTTCAAAATTCCTAAAATTCTCCACAGAAGAGCTATCTTACCCCAGCTAGTTTGTTGTACAGCAGCTCCTAGAAAAGAGAGACGTGCGTCCCAGAAGGAAGTGGGCTTCAGTCATAGTGGACTATTTCTGTATTTCTCTACTTCACTGTCACAGTAATAAAGGCCAGAAAAATTAGTGTTAAAAGCCTACAGCATACATATTTTGTTCCTTCTGTTTGTGGCCCTAGAGACCTCTGCTGTTTGAGAAGGCATATTTGAAATCATGTCAGCAAATCTAGCAACGTCTATCAACATATAGTCCAGATGTAGCACTACATCCAGTAAATATAAGAACTTTCCATCTTGTATCTCTTCCTTGAATCTATTTTCCAGTAATCATGTGTTCAAGTCTTTGTAAGCTTCAGTGACAAGTGATTGATTTTATTTGAGGTGCTTTATTTCAGGCCAGAATGAGTCATCTGTCTCTCCCATCCTTCTTCCTTTATTTTTTATTTTTTAAGCCTTGCTGGGAAGAAAAAAAAAATGCTTTAATTCTTCTCTAATCTTTAAATGAAATGTTCAGAGATCTTTGGCAAACAATAATTCATAAAGCAGCACAGTAATTCAAACTGTAATCTACGGCCGTATATGTCATCCTGCAGTGGTACATTAATCATTACCCTTAAAGACAGCACAAGAGTGATGAAGTTTTTCCAATTGTGTCTATTGCAACTCAGCTGTATTCAAGTGTTTTTAATCTGTGCCATTACATCAAAAGGTAATAGCTGTATTTTAATGTGGATATTTTTTCTATCTCTTTTTCAAGTATGATTCGAAAAGAATGATAAACAAAGGAGAGGTGACTTTTGAATTCAGCATACGTGTGAATGCACAAACACTGGCAAGCACACAGAAAAGTTATCTGCAGAATATAAAATTAACAGTGCTTCTAAAGGAGACATTCATTCAAGTCAGTGAAGATAAAGCTTCCTATAAAAAAGAAAGAGGGCAGGAGGGAAGGGCCAGTTCTTAGGCCAGCTGCAATCCTGGAATTTATTGCATCACTAGACTGCAAATGGTTCAATATACTTCAGTAACAAAAGGTCAGAGAAAGTGGCAAGACTTTAACTGTTTGGTAGGAAGAGGTAATTTAACAAAAAAAAAAAAAGAAAAAAGGAGAGCATCTTGTCTGATAAAACACTTCATATTCAGAAACACCAAAAATAGTCTCAAAGATCAGAATATTTTATTAATAAAACAAATGTAAAACATATCAGCCTTTCCACATTCATAACAACTTCTATAATGCTTTGAAATCAGGATTCATCTTAAGAAAAAATGTCAACTCCGACAAAAGGTTTTCCCCAAGTTCCTTCAAGTTTACTCCAGAAAAGTGAACCTGTATTAAGGTTTCAATGGAAGCACACCATGACTAACTGGAGTTACTGTTGGATGTGTGATGTTATTTTTCTACTGTCATATTAGTTGTGGCCATGAGCCAGCCCAAGTCTACAGGGCACACAGATAGATAGTTTTCTAATGCAAAGAAAGAAAACAATACAATAACTAAAGAATATGATGATGGAATCAGAGATGTTGTTTGTTGGGAGTCTGTTTTTTTCCAGCGCAACCTAATTCAGACACATAACTAGTTCTCAATTACTCTACACAGCACAGTACACACAATTTCTGCTGAGGTTTGCCGCTTAAACCAGTTGGGAATCCCATAACAGGTCCTGCAAGAAAATCTTCAAGCCAAATTTGGCCCTAATAAAAAGCAAGATAAGTTACACTGGGGCCAGGTGTAGTTTGAGGGATGGGAGCTGGAGAGCTACCTGAGGACATGCGTTCCAATAAGAGAGACGTAATCTGGGGACAGGAAGACAGCGAGAAAGTCACAGGACTCATAAACTTCCTTATGGGTCATCATATCTTTTTGGGTTGCAAACCAAATGCTATAGTCCCCAATGGAGAAGCGTTGCTGAAGTAGTCAGAAAGCAGCATGCACAGCTAAATATTTGTATTTCACTTTCCACAAGGATCAGACTGTGTACCTTCTTAAATGACCCTTTTCTTTGAAACCGGCCTTTTATTTTGTACCTGACAAGCATCAAGGGCATGTATATTATATTACTACACCAAATTTCCTTCTCTTCTAACGTCTTGAGACTTATCACTTTCTGCAACTCCCTGAAAGGAGGTTGTAGCAAGGTAGGGGTCGGCCTCTTCTCCCAAGTAACAAGCAAAAGAACAAGAGAAAATGGTCTCAAGTTGCATCAGGGGAGTTTAGTTTGAATATTATGAAAAATTTCTTCACCAAAAGGCTTGTAAACATTGGAACAGGCTGCCTAGGGAAGCAATGGAGTCATCATCCCTGGAGGAGTTTAAAGGATGTATAGATGTGGTACTCAGGTGCGTGGTTTAGTAGTGGACTTGTCAGTGTTAGGTTCAGAGTTGGGCTTGATGATCTTTCCAACCTAAATGATTCTATGATACTATGATTCTAATTTTTTTTACTCAAACCAGCATTACTTGACAGTCAAACATAGACTTCTTTGCAAGTATTTATACTTTGACTTTTTTTTCAAAAAGATCAACTAAGTGTCCTATGCAATCTAATCCGATACCAACCCTTAGGTCCTCAGGTTCTTTCTTTTATAAAAGCTTACAAAATATCACAACTGTGCTATGACAATGTCTGATCTTTTTCCTCGTTTTTATTATCCTCCCTTTTTTTCTGGTTAATGACATTATCGACACCTTTTCTAAAAATTAAAATTAATTCTATTTTTTTAATTGCAATGTGGTCAAGATAACTGTCCATGTAGAGTAAAATTAGAAATATAGCTTAGTAGAACACACCATGCACTTACATGCAGTGCTCATTATAAAGGCAAGAACCATTGATCTTTAAACATACCCTTTCAGGGAAGCAGCTAGCCACAGGGATGGGAGAAAATTTTATTACCTGCACTTCAGCTCAAACCAACAAGCTGACAAAATGGTAAGTATAGGTTGTTCTATGCAATGCAAGCAATAGTATTTTATGGGTCAAGAAGTCCTTTGTGAAATCAAGCTTGTTCATTCTCTTTTACTTTCAGTGATCTGACAATGAAAATGACAGCAGCAAGGAAAATTTCTGAAAATAAACACTTTCTGAAAATAAACACATTTTTCAGTACATAAAATTACTTGCAGAGAAAGATAATCCAGATATGAGATAGACTGAAGAAGCAAAAAGAAAGAAAGATGATTAAAAGGGAACATGGACTTCAGACCAGGGAAGCCAGTCTCTCAGTCTACTTTGGTCTCTGCTTTGCTTCATCAGAGAGCTCTCGAAGATCTCATGAGGCATTTCTTTATCTATTTGTGCATTCTAAAATAAAGATGGACATTGCTTTTGCATCCTGGCTAAACTAGGACATTCAGCTCATCAGTTTCCCCAGACTGAAATACCTGACTGTTAAACTAGTGAAAACAAAAAACGGGAATCTCATTCTTCCCGTGCAATCAGCAGAGCCTTGCACCAGTTCCCCTCCAGGCTCTCTCCTGTAAGAGACTCCCTGGCCCTTTTCATGGGCTAGGTTAGAGCCACAGCCTGACCTGGGGAGAACAGGAAGATGGTGGCTTTAATGCCATTCTGCAGGACTGATGTTCCAGGAAACAAAAGATCTAACAAGTAATCACAGTCGCTAAGGCCTTGTGAACCTGCACACTCCTCTTTCACAATGCTATGGAACAGACAGTTGCCCACATTGATTGCAACCACATCCAAACACCATGGGGAAAAGGTACTCTCTGAAGGAGGGAGGACCCAGGCCTTTCGTAGAGCATAGCTTTATGGTGCTCAGTAAAGAAGTCCTGTTTATTAATCAATAAATTCTGGACAAGTTGCAGCTTTTGAACAGATATAAGATGCAGCTTCATATAGTGCTCACTGCTGTACGTGGATCCAAAAACTATTAGGCCTTCACCTATCCGGATTAGTTTGGATGGGTCACTTACCATCCAATGGCTACAATACATGAACAATCTCCTGCTG
>NW_010428743.1:0-2737 GCF_000710305.1 Buceros rhinoceros silvestris | reverse complement strand
TTCGCTGCCTATTTGCCATCCTCTTTCTGTCAACCTTTGCCAGACATCAGCAATATTCAAGCACAGCTAAGGCCACTGGAGAGCGCTGCCCTGTCAAGCCAGAAAATAAAAAATCCTTTTTATAACCTCTCTTTAGAGCAAAGGCTCTTACAACCTAGAAGCACATCTATAAGCTTCCTTCATCCTTTCTTCAATCTAAAGCTATCTTCCTTTGCTCTGATGAGTCAGCCTGTGCTCCATATGGCACACTAGATTAGGTCTAATTATTCCAGTGGTACAAAGGCAGAATACTAAACAGCCTGAAAATGCTTGCAGTCTGGAGGCATTTAAAGGTGTTTGCAGGAAAACCAGTAACTCTATAAAACTCTCGGGGATTTGGATTTTGTCACAAATGCTGAGTTCCAACAAAGCCTTGATCCTTCAAAAGTTAAAAACATCTTCTGAGCTACCTCAGGCTCTTTCTTGATAGAATAATTCACAACTTACTTTTGAAACTGGCAGAAATTCATTTACATGGGAAAGAGCAGGTTTCACAGCTTCGACGTTTGGAGTAGAAAGCAAATATTTTAGGGATAAGTCACATAGATTGAGCTATGAAGGACACTTGTAGCATCTGCTTAGAAGAAAATCATTTAACCTAGCACCATCCCGATGGAAAAGTCCCAGAGCCATGCAGCCGCTGGAGCTGGACAATATACATTCGAGGCTGGGTTTTTCTTTTACTGGCATAGAATAGCTTTTTGTGAACCAGAAGTCTGATTTAGAAAAGCCCAATTTAAGAAAAACATTTTAGGGTTTTCTTCCTTTTTAACAAAACAAACAAAAACACAAAATACAAAATGAAAACCAGCCAACTCAGAAATGTTAATTTCAAGAACTTACGTTTTTTGAGTCAATTATAGCAGATAAAAGGAAAGTAGAAGCAGGGGGAGGAAGGGGGAAAACCAAAGAGAATTATTTCTTTTCTTTTTCTTTACCTCCACAGTCAGGAAAAAATTTGCAAAAGCATTTAAAGATCTCACTTTCATAAAATTTCTCCGCAGAAAGCCTCATAATTAACCAGAAAATATCAGTTAGCAATTTCTGGGTCATTTTCTATGTTCAAATCCTGTAAATTTTTATTCACAATGATCTTCTCACTTGAATGATCACTCAAATAATCACTTCTGCTAGTGCAAATCAAATTTGAAATTCACCCAAACACCAGAGTAGAAATCTGAAATTGTGCTAGTGCATACTGCTATAGTTGACAGTGGAAGACAGGCAAAAATCAAGCTTTACTTAGTGACCTTAGAGACCTTAATGATACAAGTAGTCACTCCAAACTTCCTTATTTTTTCATGTGTAGCAAAGGTGTAATACACAGCTGCTAACAAATACATTTAAACTCTCAAATAATTCCTCTATTCTTTGCATTTTTGCAAAGGATATTCAAAATTTTCTCTTAAGTCTTCTTTTCCTCATTTGTTACAGTGGAATTTCAGAAATTCCTCTTCCAGTCACCTATGCCCAACTAAACTAAACTAAAGATATTTGCTAAAATTTCTATATATCAGATCTGCTTCACTATCGCCCATGGTGGTAACACAAATTTTGGCGATATGCATCACACTTGCAAGAAAAACAAACTTCTTTGTTGTCACATGCAAAATCTTTTAATGTGATATCCCTGAATGGAAGAATAGCACAAAAGTGAAAAATAGCCCAACACTACAAAGCAGAAAAGTGGAAAAGCAACACCCAAACTGGAGTCATGTCATTATCTTCACTTCTGCATATTTTTCATACAAAGGAAAGACAATTAGATAGAACACTATGATGTCCCACCTGGATCTGTTCCATCAGCAGTGTCCACAAACTTCCCCTGCTCTGCTATTCTGCCTCATAATTTATACTGCTGCAGTAAAAGCCCGTTTGAAAGAATAGTATTGTAATCAATCATGTCCCACCCCTGCATACTTAATCATTCTCCTTTCCTTTCAGTATTTTTAATCCTCTCTAAATCATTGGCTGACAAGTCTGTAACTATTATACTTTCTGAGTTTTAGATAAAGAAATTATTTAAACAAGAATACAAAAAATATATCAACAATTCTATTGTCTCTTGAACATTTAGTTATGTAGCCAAGTTGAAACCTTTCACAAGTGTCACTGGTTTGGCCGAGGCTGAGCCAAGGTCTGGTAACGATAATACCTTCCCCTATTCCAGCGGAGATAGGGGAAAGGAGAAAAGAACTCATGAGATGTCTAAAATGCTTTTTGGAAAACTGAAACAAACTTTAATAACACTACAAACAAATATATATTAAATACAAAGGAAAACAGTGAGGTATTGAGGGTTCTGGGAAGGCGAGGGTTAAACCGAAAGCAAACACGGAGCACGGCAGCAATCCGAGATGGCGGCGGCCACGTGGTTGTGCCATGTGAGCAGAGCACAGAGACCCGCGCAGTTATGAATTACCCAGCAGCGTGAGATAGAGTGGGATTGGCACAAAGTCCTACCAGTCTCTATCGTGGAATGAAGCAAAGCAAAAGCAAACAGCTCTCAGGCACGCGGGCAGTCCGGACTCAGCTTGGCGCTTTCGGCGGGGCTCCGATGCGGCGTACGGAGGCGGCGTGGCAATGGGGCTTGGCGGCAGCAGCTCTGGGGGTCTCCGGCACGGCGCGCGCAGGCAGCTGACTCCCGGATGAGCGGAGTGCAGCTCAGTGTTGCTCCGGTGATGCTCGAGGCAGGGGT
>NW_010428742.1:25272-30555 GCF_000710305.1 Buceros rhinoceros silvestris | reverse complement strand
GCGGGGCAGGGTGAGCCCGCCGGCGGCAGCGTGGCTCAGTGTCCGAGCGGGAGGGGCTGTGGAAGGGTCCGTTTTAGGTAAAAACGAAGAAGAATAAACCTTCGGTGCAAACAAGTGACAACGTTCATGTGGTAGTAGACAGTTGTTTATCTACAAACAGTCAACAGTACAAAGAAATTAGATATAAAAGGTTTCTTGGTCAAAAGCTTACTATGCATTTGGAATGCATATTTCCCTTACGAAGAAAGTAAGTGTAAAGCTTTACGGGTTTTTGAGCTGCCACGACCATCAGACTGAAGGAAAAAAACCTATCAAGTTTGTTTTCCAGAACAGGTATTTGAATAAAACAACCACTTATCAAAAGGTTTATATTCCACCACCAAGCCTATTTGTTACAGGGAGCATTGGAATAAAAAAAGTATGCAGCAACTATTTAAACCTTTCCTTATGTACCTGTAGCTTTCAAGAAGCCTGTCTCTGGATGCTACCTAAGGAAACAGGCAGGGGAGAAAAATCTCACAGACGGGCTCATTTTGTATTCGTTGTACTGCCCAGTGACCAAGAGCAATGCTCCTGAAGATGAAAACCAAAACTCCCTCCCCAGAGAGCACCCTGAAGCCTAGGCATCTTCAGGAAATATTTATACCCCACCCCAATGTTCTTAGTTGGTATTCCTCTGAGGGAGAGGGAGGCTTTCATGGAGATACTTCATGGTCCCGTGCTCTGAGAAGTCAGAAACAACGTGATTGTCGCCCCTCAGCAGCCACTTTGTAGTTAAGAGTCCTTCAATTCCCACTGGTCCACGTGCATGGATACGAGAAGTACTAATTCCCACTTCAGCACCTGCAGAAAACACACCAGATAACGGTAGCTGCTCCTCAGGAGATGTTCACTTCACAGTAAGCAGTTTTGCACCTTTACGTAAAAACAGCTGCCCGCCTTCCAGTGACCTGCCCTTCCCTGCTCCTCTCCAAATGCCAGAAGTTACTCTTACCTGATTTAAAAGTTACAGGAGCTTAACAATTACATTTTAAATTGCAGAGTTTATACTTCTGGCTGCTACAGACTTACTTTTAGAGAAAAAGATACAAGAGAGCTAGATGTCTCTTACAGAGATCTTAAAAGTGTTTTCTGAGGGTTTAATGCTTTACAAAAAAAAAAACCAAAAACACTAAACTGGTCAAGATTGTGATCTTATGTCCTTTTTTATCACACTGAGGAGATATTGCAGACCCTAACTGCAACGTTTTAATGGAACGTTCCAGCAGACACAGTAATAATCTGATACGGAGATTTCCGAGTTTCTACCTCAGGAAGGAGTATTTCCTTGTCTTCTGCGATTCACAGTAGGTGCACCTATTTATTTAAGCAACTCCTGTGTCAGGAACCTGTTCGGTTCCTGTTGTTCATTCCTCCACACTGCAGGGCTGGCACACTGGACGGCAGCTCAGCAGGAGTGGAGCACGACATTCTTTACAGCATCAGCAGAAAGACAGACAAGATCCGTTCACCAGTTTCGGATGCTGCGTGGCATTGTTCTACCATTACATGCACGCAGCATGCTTTATTCCGATGCAATAGAGCTTCAAAACATCTTTGCTCCCAACCGCTGAATTAAGCTACGTAGTCTGTATAGCCATAGTAGCTAGTTCTGAAAGGAAAGAGATACGAAACTACCCGCTGTTCCACATGGATGAAATGTCTAGGCTTCCCCTTTTCCCGCAGCACCTTTCCCGAAAGCCTGAGACAGTGAGATTACAGACCACTCCTGTCTTCCAGGATTCAGAGTGCCACACTTGTCACACATCGGCAAACCCTGCAGCTACCTCTCGGCAGTATGTTCTCTTACCAAGTCCAAATCTGTAGCCATCAGAGAACCGGGTGCTGGCATTCCAGAAAACACAAGCGCTGTCCACATGCTGGAGGAAGAACTCTGCTGTTTTCTCTGGGAAAGCGGCAGAGAAAAATAACATTCAGTACATACATAATGACCGTGCACCCCCATGAGCACCACACTATACGGTGAACAGATTAACACGACAACTTTCACAACTTTATCAGACAGTATTTAATCAGCCTAAGACAAGTAGATACAGCTGCAAGTGTTACAGGAAGCTTGCAAAGATGAGAGGAAAGCAAAAAGAGATGTCTGATTCTAAAGACATCCTGTCTAGCACCTGCAAACAGGGACAGCTGTATGACGGGGAGAAAGGACAGCTATCCCAAACAACGCTTTGCAGTCTAGTTACACTGGAGTCAGCTCTCCATTAATCTCAGACGTGGAATTGTTCCAGATAATGAAAAACTCTTTCCTAAATTGCTATTGCAGGTAATATTTGGGAAATTCCAGAGTATTTGCAGAAATATCACAAGAGATCAGCTAACTAACCCGGTTTGACACAGAGCATGCAAGAGCTGAGCAAGCTCAGAGTTCTGCAAGTCTTAGTCCTCTCGAGGACTCTTGTTTTCTGTAAGGCTGAGAGCTGCAGGTCAGCCACCCTTAGCGACAAGCTGAACGTTAAAGATCTATTTCCAAGTATTTTCCAAAGTACTATTTCCAGTACACTCTCTAGAACATCACTCGTGTACCCGGTCCCATGGCAGGGAGTCGTGGTACCAAACGCACGCCTTTTAGTGACACTCATTTACGCTTACAGAAGCCTGGCTGAGGACCATTTTTGGGAGTGCCAGCTGATGCAGGGCTATGACAGCTTCAGGAGTGCTAAGAAAAGCTCAGCTCTGTCTTAAGGACAGCCCAGGATCCAGCGTCCAGGATTGAGGAGATGTTCCTGCAAAACCCTCTGATGCGCAAGTCTGCACAATACAGGAGCACACAGCAATCTGCCGGGCAAGAGCATGTGCTGACTTGCCACTGGCCAGTTGCTCACGCACATTCCTTAACACTCTGGAATAAAGGCCACACAACATTGTGTTTTCTCTCAGCTAAACAGGATTGTAGGCACAATTATCTCACAGGCCTCCGGATGGTTACGCCTACTACAGACCCAAGAGAAGGTCAACTCCTGCAATGCAAGCAGTCACACTAACACAGTGAATTGAATTGGCAGTGAACCCAGAACAGCAGCTGACGGGAGCAGACTGATCACTAACCATTCTCTGTGATGATAACATCTGTGTGAGAACTTCCGTACTTGTGGATGTGTTCCACAGCCTCCTGGACACTGTCCACCACTTCAATGCAGCACTCCAGGTCCCCATACTCTGTGCGGAGAGATTTCACTTCCGAAGGGCTGAATGTCAAGTAAGATGCAAACCTCGGGCCAGCGTGAATCTTCACCTGCAATACCAGAAACACTTTGTGATGCTGACCATCTTTGCTTATCAAACCACCTTTCAACCCACAAGGTTCCTTTTGCTCCTCTTGTTCTCCTCCCTCTCGTCCTGCTTGGGGCAAAGGAGAGTGGGCGAGCAGCTGGACGGTGCTTAGCTGCTGACTGGGCTTAACCCACATTTGTGAATCAGAAGTTCACTGCATACAGTGTGAGAAAAATAAGGCTACACTTTAGGAAAAATATAGGAATGCTTCCAAGTTTGCATCTACAAAAGCCTTAAGACCTTGAACAGCTTTTACCCTTTTATTTTGCAAACTGACACCAGCCCTCTGTGCTTCAGACTGAGGAGTTACTGGGTCCAAAACAAGAAAATCGATGCTGATATTTTTCATTTGTTAGAAAAAAGATCTAACGTATTGTCACCCTCTGAGCTTTACCATAAGCAGTTGGGACACTTAATCAATGAGAAGTAATTTAGAACTGATATAGCCAAGAAATCCCCATGCAAATGAAACAGAGGAAATTTTGACACGACAAACATAAATGGAAAATAAGGCACAAGTCTGCAAAATTAGAAGTTTGAAGGTTTTAGGAAGGTATCTATAAAACAGCATTTTCTTGTGCAACTATAAATTACTTCAATGGCATAATCCTGCCTAGCATTTGCATGTTTCTCGTTGTCAGGTCAGATTCAACAGAGGTAACATCCCCCGCACTGTATTAGAAGCTCAGTGGGTGGCGATGGAGATGCACTAGTCCTCACACTCCTGCCATGCTACCTTTACTGATGAAACATCACCCATGTCAAGACAACTAACTTATTATATTGGCCTTTTGCTGTTCGTTTGACATACTAGGAGAGAAAACGGGTGGAGATAAAGGGATGCGAGGTGAAAGGTTTAAAAAAACGTGGATGAAGCAGATTCAGAAAGGTGAAAAACAAAGGGAATTCACTTGGGTAAGAAGAAGAGGCTTCGCGCCTGTGAGGTTAACTGCAATCAAGTCAGAATTAAGAAGGGCAGAGAAAGGGGTTTGTATATGCTGTTCTAAGGCAGATGATTTTTGCTATATAAAAGGAAGTATTTGTATCCCAATAACAGCACCCAGCTGCCCTGAGGAAGCTGCTTTCAGGTCATTTCTATGGAAGAACCTGGGGTTGTGTGGAGAAGCAGAGAGAGTTCTCTGTAAGTTCATTTACACGTACAAGCAGACATGGATAACTTCAGCGTTATGCCATCACAAAACTAACCAGGGCTACACCAGCCAGACCAAATGCTTCTGAAGTGTTAGAAAAAAACCCCAGAAACCAAAATGCGAGTGACTAACCTGTTCTACTCTCAACATGTCTATGATCTGATCAAACAACGGGGTTCTCAGCAAGTCTCGATGAATTAAGAGAGTTTCCAGCGCATTACAGGCAGCAGGATATTCACACTTTGAGTCTCTGACTGAAGTGTAAGAGTAGATAATTGGTTACGTAACATTTACAACAAAGATTTTGAACAGCATATGAATTATCCATTACCATAACAACATTGCATGCTCCAAAAATGAAGTTCAATTACACCCAGGAGATTTGAGTCACCCTCTCCAGCTTACTTATTCGTGTGACCTTCTCAACGCTGGCATCCGTGTCCACATACACGTGACAGATCCCTTCGCTGTGTCCCATCACTGGGATTCCTTTAGCAGCTTTCTGGATATTCCTGACCAGCTGTGATGAACCTCGTGGAATGATGAGATCTATCAGCTTATCCAAACGGCAGAGATCTTCTACTTCCTCTCTGGTGTTCACCTGCGGTAGTTGCAATACAAACAGTCTACAGCTCGAACTCCCAAGTTCTGCTCGTACTTTTTACACATACCATAGCAAAAAAATCGTTGATTTAACTCTAGGCACCTACTAGTTGCACCGCATCTTTGACTCCGTGAATGGAGAGTGCTTCTTGTGTCAGGTGGTGAAGGATTTGATTGCTATGTGCTGCCTCTT
>NW_010428742.1:0-25182 GCF_000710305.1 Buceros rhinoceros silvestris | reverse complement strand
TCCTTTAAGCAGTAAGCCATTTCCACTTGCTATGGCCAAAGCAGACACCTGCCAGAAAATAATTTATACTAGAGTAAGAGAAAAGTAATCTGTCTCCTCCATTGGAATAATACCCACAAAACAGATTAAGAACAGGATATTAATCTTGTAGATTTATTCAATAATTAATCTACAGTTTTTATTTTATGGCACTAGAAGTCATTACAAGTAACGGCACATTTAACTCCAGAAATGAAATGTGTTTGTTCCAGGAACAAACTTGAGTTTTCAGGGTGCTTTTATCAGGGGCAGACTGCAGTGGACAAGTCAGAGGAAACCCTGGAATAGGCTCTGGTGTGAATCGGGTGGTTGTGTGGGCAGTCACCCCAAGGTTAGGTGCCAGAACTCTTGTCCCTAACCAAGCTGGCAGAAAGTGGCTAATGAGCTCTTCGCACGAGCACGAAGAACACTTTCATCATGCTGCCCAAAACAGACATCATAAATAGACAACACTTGCTGTTGAGTGTGGGGGGAAAAACCCCTCTAGACAACAGGCCCAGCATCACCTGTGTCCCTTTGCTTTCCTGTTGATCACCAGATGGAACAGGCTGATAATGCTGCCTTTCTGATTAAGGTGACAAATCTCACCCATTTGAGTACAGCATCACAACTAGAGCACATTTAAAAAAAAATGCTCCAAAGAAGCATTTTGGAACTCAGATAAAAAGTTGCTTCTACTGTTCAAAACATATACCAAACTCATCCATCTCCAGACACTAGCTCTTGTTGGTGTTTTCCCCACTAAATTGAAAACCGCTTCAAAATGGGGGGGTGAGGGGGAGTAGGGTGGTAGATTTTTTATTGTTTGTTTCAGTTTTTTTGTTCTTTTCTACCTAAGAGTATGTCAGACCCGATAAAGCTCTCCTTCCAGACTTATTTTACTTCTGATTCCCTTTTTGTCTTCCTCATCTCACAACAGCCTCACGATTTGTTCACCTATTTGGAAAAAAAGATAGCATACACTCCTTTAGAAAACAAAATCACCTCCTCTCCAGAACCTCTTAGAACAAACAAATTAAACATTTGAAGTTATTTACTGTATTGCTATCTTCTGGGAAAGATCATATGTATCTCTATCATCAGCTGTACGCAGCACCGCCAACCTTGCACTCATTAGTATTATCAGTTGTACGTTGCCGAGTCGTGGATGCCAGAATTAGCCACCCTCTCGCCTAACAAGCAGGTAGCTTATCGGCACGCTTCAGATCCTGATTCATACGGAAAAACGTATTCATACAGAAAAACTCATCAGATGCATCTCCTCAGATCACCTCCTTTCTCCTCCTAATATCAAATGGGTAACAACAATGTTTGATACTGCACCGCATCCTGCTGTCAGCAATTTGAAAAGAATACTGAAAAATAAATACTTTGGAAAAATATGCTCAGGTATAACAGTCTAGAAAGCTTGCCCTACATAGATACTGTGTGTCTGTCTAACATAAAATAAGACACTAAAAAGCGGTCTGTTGTATTCTGAAAGTGTCTGTACGTATCTGCCTCTCCACAGATCAGTATCACATGGGAAAGCTAAAGAATTCCACTCTGCAGGCGTAAGGTTAAAAGAATGGTTTGGAACTGATTTGAAAAATGAAAAATAATTACGAGACAGAAATAAAAATCTTTGTGATTAAAAGGAGAACAGAAGATAAGGGGTTTCAAAGCAGTTCAGTCCCTTCAGAAATTAGAAGGGACTATACTTGAGAGCAATAAGTGGGTGTGGTGGAATCTATGGGAAGCAGTCTATGAAAGGTGCTCACAGTCTGGCCTTATTAGAGGCAAATCTTGACTGGTAATCTGCAATTGTTTCACCTTTACTGCAACTCAAGTCTGAACTCTGAGCACTAACCTAACCCTGCGTGAGCTATCTCCAGGGAGCAAACTGAGCATGCTCTCTTGCAGGGCAAAGTCAAATTTCCTCTGGAATTGCTTGCCCAAACAAGCATGAGACGCAGTATTAAACCAAGAGGAGGGAACTGTTCCTCTGCACTCAGGGACCACTCTACTATCAGCTACAGCATGGGAGAAAACCCGTGTAATTCAAACAGAGAGGTATCAAAGATGACCCTCTGAAGTTGCATCAGAGAACCTGATGTGCGTATGAGGACAGGAGGCAGGCAGGAAGAAAAGCAACTCCTAAGACAAGCTGTTGCAAGTCTGTAAAACAAAGGGGGCGGGAGCAGGGGGAAAGCCAGCAAGAGTCAGTCTGGTGTAAGTTTTAAGATAATCTTACCTTAAGGGGGAAAAGAAAGAGGGAGATACCAGCTACACAAGGCAAGAGACCGGGGCTGAAGTCCAGGAAGACAGACTAGAACTCGACAAGGAACCATACCAGTTATCTATGAAGAACTGAGCTACTAGCAAGGAGCTAATCCTGGTAGAGCAGGGAGACGAGAGCCCTTTCGCTTCATGGGAACTTCACCTAGAGCACACTTCCTTTCAGTATGAAAGGGGGAGGGACCACTCACAAAATTCAGGCAGGAGGTACCGAGCTGTCCACTGCTCGAGTCTCACTTGCTTTTAAAGGGCCTGTACCCACCACTTTCTCCTTAAGCAACTGCTCATGCGTTAGAGAACCCCTCAGTCGACCTTCCTAGACACCTACGGTTAATTGTGGGAAATAGTGTTGACAATGAAGTTTTCTGTTTTCTTTTAAAAATCTACTACAGTTGCTCAGTAAAGTAGTCAAGAGTTAGAAAATAAGATCAAGGTTGCCTCTGCCTCGGCCCCCGTATTTTCATGCATTGTAACAGCGTTTACTCACAGCAATACTCCCAGAGAGCACTGCAGATGAAGGTATTTGCCTCTAAGACACCTGCCTTATTCCTGGCATGAGATAAATGACACTCACTTACAGTTCACTATTCAAGATTTTCACCAGCCTTTACAGGAACTTCAGTGCTTAAGAACTCAGAACACCATTCTTCCTCACACGCACCTCACTACAGCTGAGGAAAAGCTGTCATTACACCTCACTGCACACAAGCAGTAACGGTACAAGACAGACCACGCAAAGCCTGGAACTTCCATGCTGTCTGTGCTCAGCCTTTTTTTTAATTATTTTTTTATCATATATTCCTAACAGTTACAGTTAATTACTAGCACCTGTATTAACAGTTCTTGCTTAATCCCAGCCTGCAGTTCAGCTGTATGCAGCAGAGAGTTACAACAAGTGCTTAACGGTAGGAGCTTCCCAAGCCGTGAGGTAGACCCTGAACATACGATTGTAAGACACGTGCCAGAACTGCACCATCTGAATATAAGATAACTCCTTCCATATATCAAGTTAAAAAAACAAAAACAAACACACAAAAAAAAAACCACACAAAAAAAAAAAGCAAAAAACCCACACAGGCCTGAATAACTCTGAACACTGCAGAAGCAAGTCCTGGGGATGCCAACAAAATCAGCTTTAGAAGAACCCAAACAAGGGTCCTTGGAGACAAGACTTCTTGCAGCCTCCCACTTGCTCACCAAGAGAAATAGCCTTTCTTCTGTCATCAAAGAGTTCCCAGCAATGTAATCTGTCCTCCTCACATACCTGTGGAAGACAGTCAGGACGGGACTCGAAGATCACGAGAAGGACACCAATAGGCACTGTCACCTGCTCCAAATCCAGGTCTTTTGCTATTCGTGTTCGCCGAATTACACGGCCGACACTGTCCTGTGAGGATGCTGCAATCTGACGGAGACCAATAGCCAAGCTGTTCAGCTTTGATGTAGATAGACTTAGACGTTTGAGCAAAGGAAGGGCCAATCTCCCTAAGAGAAAGAAAAAACATCGTGCTGGAGATAGAATGGTCTGTTATGCTCAGGCAAAAGCGCCTTCCACAAATGGTGAATCTAAGAAAAATTCAGGTATTTCCCGGACCCTAGCAAGAAACCCACCCAAGAGGAAAAATGCACTACGCTAAGTCCAACAGCCACAACAAAACCACTCAAATGTGACAATTTGACCCACTACCAGTACAGAGATAACAGCCTTCCCCTCAGAAGCCAAACATTATCTTAACCAGTGCAGAAAACATGCACTTTACACATGACAATAACAGAGATGATGTCTGTTATATTCTATTTCTAAAGCGAGCCTCCTTTGGAGCACTTTTTTTCCCCCAATACACTGCTCGGTGTTTGGGAGGCCTCAGCATCTTCTCTGATGAAGGCATCTGGTGTATGTAATTAAGGAAGCTGCAGCTGTTTACACTGACAAACTCTCAAGGTCCTGGGTTCACTGATCTGTGACAGCCACACTACTCAGTCCCAGGTGACAGAAGATTCTAGTTTTGCTCATTTCCTTCGAGGCCCAGAGAGGTTCAAGACATGGAAGGACTTGAAATACTACCTTTATTTTCAGCCTCTTCTAAGTCCTTTTTGTTTGCCAAAAGAATTTGTTCTCTCTGGTCAGTTAGTAAGTCAGCAAGACGATAAATAATCTCAGCTCTCTGAAAGAGAAAACAGTCTCTGAATTGACTTCTTACAGGAAGGCCATGCTGTTTGACATCTGGTCCCCTCAGCCCATTTATGGTGACCACATCCTCTCACTGTCTTGACTCCCCAAATACTTGGGGACAACAGATTTTTCCAGCCTGCATCACAGTGACAAATGAGACTGAACACTGCTTCGACCTTTACTTTGCTCTTTATTATCTTGCTTCCCATGCCCAGTCTTCTTCAGCAAGCCCATAACGTTCTTCCTTTAAGGCCACCTCATCTTCTTCACAACAGAGGCCACATTTTGCCTACCCAGCTGCAGAGCAGTAACTGACGTTCCACAGCTCCTCTTCAGCACACACTACACACAGGAGTGAATGGAGCGAGTTACTCCAGTCAATTCTTCAGCAGCTCTGATTACAATTCATTTCTGCATTATAGTCAATGACATTAAAATTTTTATAAACCCCACATGAAAGCATGTGTTCCTTCACAGCCCCAAAGAATGTTATCTTCCTGCTCTTCTCATCTCTTTAAGCATGCTACAATCCAAATGATGGATCTGGCACACACAGAATAGACTCTTGTCCCAAGGGGCCCACTTGTGTAATAAACTCGTGTTGTAAAACTTGCCGCTCATTTACAGGCTTTACAAGTGAGGCCATATTGTTCTGTCACCTGCTCAGGCTGTAGAGCCGCCAGGGTCCTGCCACCAGCTCGAGCCATTTCCCCCTGCTGCTCCACTGTAGGACCTGCAAAAACATCAAAAATACGCTGTGCAAAGTAACATCACGTGCGGAAGCGAAACACTAGCCCTCCCATCTTCCAGCTCTTTGCTCAAAGCAGGAAAGCAGGAACAGAATCTTAAACAGATATTCAAGAAATCTGTTGTACCCCAAAACAGGAAAATTTGCACCTGACAACAATGCTGTGGTCCCCAAACGCAGAGAGTCATCACAGAGATTCTGTAAGGTCACCACGTCAGGGGCAAGTGTGCACCGTGTATCAAAAAGATTTGACAAAGGGCAAAAGAACTCTGGGACAGGAGAGGAAGCAAACGTTGAAAAGTTTAAGTATCCAACTGAGGACAACAGGAAGGATTACAAAATAGCGTGGGAATGCACAAACAACAACGGAAGCTGGAACCCAGTCTCAGTAACGGCTCTCCCTTCATCTCTCCCTATATGCATGTTAGAAGGGTTCCTAGAGAAGAAAGATGGGGTTTTTTTTCTGACAGGACCTCGAAGAACCTGTCTCAAGATGATATGAAGCAGGTTACTTCTGTTTATTTCAATACAAGTCACCAGGTTCGGGTAGCATTTCCCCAAGTAGCTCATGGATAAAGCAAGTTTTGATATTTAAGTCTCCTGAAATTGCCTGTAAACAGGTAACTTGAAGGTGATAAATATGATCCAACTTCTACTTAAGAAGAGTCCCATGGAAATCGCCAGAGCAGGAATTCCGATGTTATGGAAAAGATCAAGAGGTATAGTGGGAAGTGTAATAAAAGAACCTATGGGCACATGATTAGTTAAGACTTATTTAAGAAGCGTTAAAACAGCTTTTTAAAGTAAAGTCATACTTTACGAAGTATGGCATGTTTTGGTGTTCTTTGAGAAAAGTGACACGTATGTAAGCAGATGTAGCGGATTTTAAAAAGTTACTTGAATTTCTAAAGTGTGTTCTTTGGAAGATAGAGGACAAGGAGACGATTGAAGTAAACATTTGCCACAATAGCAGAAGAGTGATAATAATAATACTCCACAGGGACTTCTGCCGTTTGCCATATTTCTAAGTGTCTCAGAATGGAGTCACAAGACAAAAAGCTCTACTGCTAATACAGATTTATTATAGTGGGACTGACCAAGGAGTGTGACTATTGCACTTTTTCCTAGAAAGCAGCTTTTCAGAGGAGGAACTTGGTGTCCTGGTGGACACCGAGCTGAACACAAGCCAGCAGTGTGCTCTTGCCACAAAGGCAGCTGACAGTGCCCTGGGCTGCCTTAGGAGGAGTGTGGCCAGCAGGTCGAGGGAGATGATCCTTCCCCTCTACTCCTCACTGCTGAGGACACACCTGGAGTACTGTGCCCAGTTCTGGGCTCCCCACTACCAGAGAGACAAGGACATGGTGGAGAGAGTCCAGCAAAGGGCTGCAAAGATGATGGACTGGAGCATCTCTTGTGTGAGGAAAGGCTGAGAGAGCTGGGACTGTTCAGCCTGGAGGAGAAGGCTCAGGGGGATCTCATGACTTCGTACAAATAACTGAAGGGAGGAGGTGAAGATGTAGATAAGCTCTTTTCAGTGGTGCCGTGACAGGAAAACGAACTGAAACAGAGAAGATGCCTCCCAACAGGAAGCCCTTTTGCACTGTGAGGATGGTCAAGCACTGGCACAGGTTGCCCACGAGGGATGTGGAGCCTCTGTTCCAAGAGGTATTCAAAAGCTGTCTGGACACAGTCCTGGGCAACCTGCATGAGCACGGGGTAGGACCAGATGACCTTGTCATCTGTCATACTGTCCCTTCCAACCTCAGCCATTCAACAATTCTGTGGTTTCCTCTGCAGCCAAGTCACTACGCCACGAAACAGCAAGTGTAATTCAAACCAGATAAACATGAAGCAATGTAGAGGGGTAAAGGAAAATCAGACCTTAGTATTAAAACAAATAATACTATGAAAACATCATCTTGGTGAATAGCAACTGCAAAAAGCAAATCAAATGTTTAGAATTATTAGAAAAAGTCTAGAAAACATAACAGAGTCAATCTTATCAAAACTCAGTCCTGCCATCTCAAATTAAAGCCTCATTTACATCTTGAATGCTTTGTGAAATTTTCATTTTTCTTATCTCAAAAAGACCACGGCAGAATGAAAACAGTTTTGAACATGAGAAATAGGGATGACTAAGTCTTTGGAACAGATTTGGTACAAAATGTCTAAGATCAAATCTCTTCTACGTGGAGAGGAGATGATGAGGAGAAAGATGATGTCTCACATCTGTAAGCTGAACAGGGGGTGATCACCCATACAGGTAGCATGGGCATCAAATGAAGCTATCAGAAGAAAATTCAAAACCTTCCCCCAAATTAAAGCAAGCACTTCTTCACAAAGTTCTATCTCCAGAGTTTACACACAGTAACTACTTAAGGCTCTTGACTACAGTGACACAGAACCCTGTGGACGCTAAGTCTTCACAAGGGTTCAAAGGATGATTCAACCAATTTACCCAAGATTTACACTGACGATTATTATACACCGAGAGATCTGCCTGGCTTAAAGCACAAGGCAAAAGCATCACGCCATACTGTCACACTCTTCTAAGGCCACGGATCTTCGATTTTCTTCAGCAATTGTTACACCATCCCAGCAATGCAATGGCAGGAAAATATCCCTACCTACCATACCAGAAGATCAAACTGCAAAAGGAATTTACGATAAGAAATAAAATTAAACACTAATTTAGTTCAGCAGCACATTCTATGTCCACATTTTCACACTGGAATGTTCAAGATTAGATGATAACCCCTATAACTAAAAATAGTAGAAATTCTCTCATTGCATTCTTCAAAGGTAAGTCTGATGCAGCAGTTTATCAGCTGGAGAGAACCAGAGCAGAGGATACCACATTTTCTATTCCTACTTTAGAAAATACCTTTCCAAATCCATTTTCCAAGAGGAGTGTGGTTTCTCAGTAGTTGAACAAGGCTAGCCGAATTTAAACTCTAACCTTTCAGGAGCTCTTTACAACTCTCAATGTACACATTACCTCTGTACTCACCTGCAGGTTTTACCTCTGAAAAAAAAGTTCCAACTTTTTTCCCTTCCACAATATCTGTGATGACATGACCCGAGATCTTTGGGTGGGTTCCATTGGCAATCACTACAGAGGTGCCTCCTTGGAGGGCCCAGAGAGCTGCTTTCACCTACAGCAAAGGACAGAGCCAGTTCCAGGAAATTTGCTTGTTATTTGAGTCACGACTCTCAACAAGACTTCTTGCTCCACTTTGATCTCCAGACTGATCACGTGTGCTTTCAAGGAGCACTAAACACGCTGCAGGAATTTCCATAATGTAGCACTGAATAAGCTCGTGTATTTGCACTTCACCTTCCCTAACTAGCTGCCACTTTATGAGGTACTTCACATTTTCCTAACAGCCTGCTTTTTGCAAGACTTCAGCAAGGGCACTTTGGTCATACATTCTTTTTCACCATTACCTTATATTCCAAGTTCTTCTTACGGTTTGAAGAAACCCAATCTACTCTTTTGAAAATATTCTGTTGCCCATTTCCCTGATATTGATTAGCCATCAATAATTAATTCACTTCAAGTAGCCATGTGATATGACTTGTACTGCGAAGCGTCATTCTTGCTCAGGCCCCAGCTATTACCATTTAACACTGAAGCATGATTCAGTACCTTTAGCTGTGTGAATTATTCCCCTGAAGTCTGATCAGCCTAAGCACTCCTTGTGGCTCTGGTTAAGACGCAGAGGTACTCTCATTGTTTATCACCCTTTGTGAAGTTACAAAGTTTGCTGAAGACTGACTCAGCTTTCCAAACAAAGTTTTTACTTGCTTTGTTCACACTACCCCTTCATGCTCTCATCAGATTTTTTGTGCATGTGCTGCTTTCTTTTTGCTTGGGAGTACACCTATGGTCTCAATAGTTGTTCTTCCAGTAGGCTCTATTCAAAGACTTTAGACATTTCTTTAGTTTTCAATTATATGCTTTTTATTTGGCATTCTTCCCCATTTTTGTTGTTGTTTTGGAGGAGGATTCTGTAAGTATAACATTTAGAAGTTGTCTCCAAAGGTCAGGACCACAGCATACTAAACAACGTACAGAAGCAACGTGCCTAAGATCAAGGGCGAGAGGCAAGTCTGAAACAGGAACAATCTCACGTCAACAGACAGACGGGAAGAAAAATCAGAGATACGAGGAGATGATCAGTGCGCTAAAGGCTGTCACTGGGTGTGAGGGGAGAGAGCAGGCATCTTGATCAAGAAGAGCCCTATGAAATTTGGGTGCAGCGTCTTTGTAGGCATTGCCCTAACATGAAGGGCAACATGAGCTTGCTTTCTGAACTTCAGTGTCAACACAGTGAAGTTTGCTTAGTCCTTCTACAGAATGTTAAGTTCACAGCAGGATTAGCTTATTAATATTAATGATGGTCCACACACCTTTTTTTAAAACCATTTTTTAAAGCACCACAACTTGATTTCTCTATATTTCCACCCACCCCACCCGCAAGTGAACAAATTTCACTTGTTCATGCAAAAATACAAAACCACAAACCCAAATCCTAGATGTCACCTGCTGAAGAGGTACTGCCTGTGGTCTCCTTCGTTTCTTTTCCCAATCAAGGTATGGGCAGCATTATCCCACTGCTATAATTAATTATGTGTCATTTACTTTACTGGAAAAGCTTCCCTGCTTCCTCACTCGTACACTTTCCTAACATGGTTCTACAATTAGACATCACAGTCCATAATCACTAGGAGACACCACCTGTCCGGTATGCCTATCACATCAAACTCGACTACCACAAGACCATCAACTGCTCCATTTTTGCTTAAATTTTATGCTGATAATCAAGATTTGTACTTTTATCTGTTTATTCTATTATCGATGTTACAACTGCAGCACTGACATTTGCCTTCCTGTGACTTAGACTTAAAGATACCCACTACCTCTACCAGATATTACATTTACAACAAGAACTCTCTGACCTTGGCAGTTTTACCCTTAATACCTTGAATCATTATAACTATTCCAGAAGCCTGATCAAGGGATAGTTGCTTCTAAATAAGCTCTGTACATCCCACAGTTTCATAGAGAGTACTCAAATGCCTCCTCCTTTTGCCACCTTCCAGTCCATGCTCTGATACACGCCTTACCTGATTCTTCAGAAAAAAACCCACAAAACAAAACTGGTGAAGAATTTCTCTTTGGCCTTTCCCTGCTTACTCAAAATCTTCTTCAGTTTTCACAGACAGCCTTCCAGAAGCGTCCTTAATACTATGGCAGCACATATCCCAGCATCATGAAAGACACATGCTCAAGTCTCACACTGCAACCCATGTTTATGTGCTCACAGCAATGAATACCGAGGGCACCCAACTGTACATGGCACTAAAAAACATCGGCCCTCCTACCTCTACTAATCTTGTACTCAAGAACTAAAGTACCCTGGTCTTCACCTTGCTTCCCTCAGAAGCAAACAGCACACGTACAAACTCAGAAAGGAGACATAGGTATCGTATCAGATTCCAGTGTCGGGGATTCCCAAACACTTTGGGTTATCACATAAGTAAGAAGTGAGGGCTGACTCTTATTTTAATTTTAAACACCAATTTATAAAGTTCCAAATGTCACATTTTACGAAGGACTGGAACATAATTCATTAGTTGCTCTTTTCAGTTCACATGGACCTAACAAGGAAGCTAAAGGAAGCTACGCACTGTTCCAGGGTACGTACAGAATAGCTGAGGCTGGGAAAGATCTCTGGAGATCACAGAGTCTCAACCTCTCAAACTCAAACCTCCCAACTCAAAGCAGAGTCAACCAGAGCGCGTTACTCAAGACACCATCCACTCAGGTTTTGAACATCTCCAAACACTAAGACTCCACAAGCTCTGTCGGCAACCTGCTCCAATGCTTCAGCATCCTCACCGCAACTCTTACTTCAATTTAACTTATTTTATTTCAGTCTGTGCCCACGGCATCCTATCTGTTCCCTCAATACCACTGAGGAGAGTCTGTCTCTGTCTTCTCTACACCCTTCCTTTAGTTATTTAGACACAAACCTCCTCTGGGGTAAACAGTTGAGGCTCTCAGCCTCTCCTAGTGTGACAGATGGTCCAATTCTTTACTCATATCCATGGCTCTCCGTTGGATTCACTGTAGTATGCCATGTCCTTCTTGTACTGCGCTGTCCAGAACCAGACACAACTCTACAGATGTGATCTCACTAGTGCTGAGTACAGGGAAATAATAATCTCATCAACCTGCTGGCTACCTTCTTTCTAATGCAACTCAGGATGTTGTTGTCCTGCTTGCCTAAAGGGCATATTGCTGGCTCAACGTTCCACTTGGTGTCTACCATGACTCCTATGACCGTTTTACTGATCCTGCTTTCCAACCAGTCAAATCCTCAGCCCACGCTCGTGAACAGAGTTGTTCCTCCCAAGGGGCAGGACTCAGCGTTTCCTGTTACCGAACTCTCTAAGGTTCCTGTCTGCCCATTTCTGCAACCTGTCAAGACCCATCCGAACAGCACCACAACCATCTCATCTATTGCCCTTTCCCACACCTCCCTTTCCTTCCCAATAACAAAAGAAATGTTCCATATTTCTACCTTGGCTTCCATGCCTCCCATTCCCACTCGGGATTTGGTTCCAAATGTTACAGACTGCTGGTCTCCTGGGTAGAATATGTCAATGAGCTTTGCATCATCAGATCCTGGAGGGCTGTCAAAGAGACCTGGAATAAATAATAATAAAAATCTGTTAGTGTTACGGATCCTCATCTCCACAGCTCACCCATGGAAAAAAAAAAAAATTTCCATGAGGCTGAAAAGCTGTATTCCACTTTACAGGACTGAAAACTTTCACTGAACCCTGCTTTTTGTGGGACTAAAGCATGAACTACTTAACAGGCAGACTCAAGAAGCGTAGCTTTACCAAAAGCATAATGAATAAGAAACCAAAAACCCACATGCTCAAGAGCAGCATGCAAGCTGGGAGCTAGTGACATTTGGCTGAGGCTACAGTTTACAGCTTTTACATGTTCAAAGTCAGGGCTTATATACAAGCCCACAACTGAGCAGGCAAAAGGTGATCCTCCTCACCAAAATCTCGGCTGATACCTTGAAAGCTGGGTTGTACAGTGATAAACTAGGCAATTCAGGAATACGTAAAAAGGGTAACTATCAAATTCTGCTAAGGAGGAACACAACACTACAGAGACACATTCTTACAAATTTTGTTTTAAACCTAGTAATTTTATATCACTGCATTTGGAGGTGAATGACGCTTTGGTTTTGTCCTTGACCCTTAACAGGTTTACCTAATGTACTAAACCTAAAGCCTACCACCACACTTCCCAGAAATTCTACATGAGCAAATACTGGCATTACAAATTAGACAGCACACATGCAGACTATCTGTGTCCTTTCTTGATTGTCTGGGAAGGAGAAGACACACATCTTTCAATAAACAAGATGTCCCATTGAACTGAGTCCCATTGCAGGATGGGAGTGTTGGGTATTAATTTTTTTTACAAATTGTTTTGACTATTGCTTTTGTGAGTTGTTCTCAGACAGTGATTTCAACTAGAATCAACCATGAAATCCCACTGAATTCGCTAGAAGAAACTGTTTATGGAAAGGCACGTCCTTCCTCCTCAGGGCCTGCAATACGTGCTAAAGTCCAGGATCCACTGAAAGAAACCCACCTGGAGAAGATGAAAAGACAACATGACTTGGGTGATGTGGACTGCACTGACCTGAAACTGCACCCACTGACATCCTCTCTCTAGAAGAGGAACCTCAATATCCATAGGTGACAGACTTATGTCACAGCAGCACAGCCCGTAAGACAAGCGTAGTGTAAGCCAAGTGTCAAAAGCTATCATGTTCCAGGTATCTGGAAGGCAGTGACCAGGACTTGAAAAGTACCTGAAAGACACATCTGATGCCAGAGGAAACAAACTATTGTAGAATAGTATTTGGCTTACACCTTATACTCCTGCTTCTCTATCCTCCATATTACTCATGGCTATCATACAGTTCTGAGATGCTCGCAGGAATACCACAGTATATATAGATATGGCCTTCTGGGTTCTAGAACGGTTCACTTGCATTCTCACCCGCCCCGATTCAACAGTGGGGCAGACAGACAGTCTTTGGCTTCTACAACAGCATCAGCATTGGGTATATGCCTTAAGGAGTTATGTGGTACCTTGTAATTGTCCCAGTAAAAGATATGAACTGAAGAGATCAGTAAAACCCAAATACAGGTTGGTTTGACAATTTGATGTACTTCAGTAAAACAAGAAAGTAAAGAAATTACTCACAAACCTTCTACGTCCGAGAGAACAATCAGGAGATCAGTTTTCATTTCCACAGCCAGTCGTGCTGCCAGACTGTCGTTGTCCTTCACACTGATCACCTGCAATGAACATGCACATCAGCAGCACCGAAGAGCAGGAGGAACTAGGAAAGATTTGGCTGCAACATTCAAAAGCAAGCTGCCTCAGCACTGCCAAGTCCTTCTGAGCTACCTTGTTCACACCCACTAGAAACGCAGAAGGTGATCTTGTGTGAAAGGACATACACTTCTGGAATGCAGTGGAGCGGTTATCAAAATGACAAGCAGTGTGACCAGTACCTGCGGTCTCCACTTCAGAGCCCAATCACAGGACATGAGGTACTGACTGACCTGCTTTAAGCAAGGATGCTGGACAAGATGACCTGCAGAAGTCTCTTCCAATTTCAACCGTGCAATGAAAACCAAACTGAACAAGCTTGCTTTGGCAGAGCAGACATCATCTGTCTGGCTTTCACCCCACCCAGAGCACTGCACCATGCCAGAAACAGACAGATCAGCATGGTCTCCAGTACTCTCTGTCCACATTACCAGTTTATTATGTCTGTTGCCCTGCTGCGGGCTTCAGAGGTCCCCAATTATGGCATTAGTGAAGTACATATTAGTGCTGTTATCATCTACAATACGGACCCACCCCCTTGCAATACTTTACCCACATTTACCCCCTGCAGATCACTGTTCGGCTCAGGAGGTGGAACAACAGCATCATTAGTGTTAATTATAGGGACAATATTCATTCTTAAAAGCTCGTGTAACGTTCCATTTAAGTTCCGGCGCTTCTGTTCATCATGGAAATCCAGGTTGGTGACTAAAATCTAAAAGGAAGAAATTGATACTCACTTAGCCTACCTCTTCTCCCGAAAACAATTTCATAAACATACACACTAACATATCATAACAGATCAGCCATGCCCTTCAGGTCACTAAAGAAACATGAGCCACATTTAAAGGACAAAGAAAGAGAGAAATACCCAAGAAAGCAAGAAATACTCTTTCTACAACATTCTCAGGTTTATATGCCTTAACTTCTACTGGAGCCTATAATGGCCCTTCTCAAGATGACAGATCACAAGCTCCAGGAAATCAGCTTGAAAGAAAAACTTAAGTGCAGCATGGGTGCTTATCATAACTACTGAGGCCCTAAACAATTTGACAGATTACTCAGGACACTGCCTTTCCTGTCTTCCCTCCCAGCTTAAGATTTCCACTGTCACAAGCTGAAGAGATGCTTTGTCTCAAGACTTCAGCTCGAGAACTCACTTGTTTTTTCAAAAGAACCTTAAAGTTCTTAAAGTCACCTGTATGAAGACATGACCCCTTTCTTTTTGGCATTTTAAGACAAAAAAAAAAAATCTCAGTGTCTGCTCTGAAGAGACTTTTTTTTTTATTTTTACTCTGCCATTGGACACTTAAGAACTAAGCAAACAATTCCACCACACAAATGTTACAACAGCACTTGGAACCAGCGTGTACACTGACCTTTCTGACATGCACAATTAATTATTTTAAATCAAATGCATGATGGTTTTCTACAGACCTGAACCAGATGATAATCCCTCACCTGAGCTGCACAGATGCTGTACTGCGTAAACATGGCCTCATACAGGGCCATTAGCCCACTCTGGCCAGCTGCTGCACAGGCTCGGGCCTCCAAGACTGGGATAGCCTACAAAGACAAAGAACAGCGGTCAGGCAGTGATTGGAGCAGGTACTACCCAGCACTCAGGGAAGAGCAGGAGTGTCGCCAGCCACTCACCATATCTTTTAGCTGACTTTGGCCTGAATGAAGCGCTTGCCTCACACTCTGAGAAAGCAAGATCTCATGACGCAACCGCTGCTTTCCAAAAGCTACGGCACCACTGGTGACAATCATCATCTCTCGGCCCTGATTTTGCAGCATCGACACCTGTAAGTACAGAGCGTAAGAAACAGGGCCTGGACTATGATCACTGCTAGCACGGAAGTTCTGGCTTATCACAGATAACCTTATGCTCACCAGTTCTGGCTGATGCAAGCGTTTCGCTTTATCCAGATGCGTAGAGCAAGGCAACCTCCCTCTAAGATACTCCTGCACACCTTCCTAGCCACTGAGGAGCTGTGCAAAGACTGCATGCAAGCTATAGCTTCTGCTGAATTGTCTTTTCAAAATACCAGTTTTTACAACAGTCAAGTTTGAATGTTCACAACACATATTACATGGTAACACTTCTGTACCCCTCATCTCTTCACCTCCATAGCTACAGATAAGTAAAGATAAGATATGAAAAAGCTATAAAGTAGCAGGTGGACTTTCCACCAAACTTCTTATTCACCATCCATTCCCAGAGCTGCCACTATACAGTAACTTTGAATTCTAGAAGTGAAGAAGTTAGCTTTGATCGTACAGCTTTAGATTACTTCTTCCTTACATGCATCTGACCAGATTCCTTTCAAAGCTCAAAGCTCTAAAACTAAATGTATTACATGAATTTAATCTATTATGTTAACTTTACTTCCCAGAGAAACATGTCCAATCCCGGCCAAAGTCATGATTTCATTCCAGAGAACCAATCCATTAGTTGATCGCATCTTTTTCCTACAAGTAACAAGGTTTCAAGCTTTCCTCTGGAGGAAACCTGCAAATGCTCAGGTAATCAAGAAGGATCTGCTCTTCCTGCAAATTTCACAGACTTCAGTGCCACCTTCTCACTAGATCAAATTAATGCCCCAGTCATGTCTTACCTACTGCATAAAAATATCACTGTGCAAAGCTCTCCCTTTATACTGGGTCTGGCCAAGATAGAGTTAACTTTCTTCATGGGGTCCATATGCTCCTGTGTTTTGGATTTCAGGGAAGAAAAAAGCGTTGATAACATTCTAATGTTTTGCCTACTGCTAAATAGTGCTTGCACAGCATCAAAGCCTTCTCTTTTTCCCACACTGAGCAGTACTTGCACAGCATCAAGGCTTTCTTTTTCCCCACCACATCCCATCACAGCAGGTAAACTAGGGGCTGGGCAAGAAGTTCAGAGAGGACGCGTTTCGGACAGCTGATGTGAACTCGCCGAAGGGACATTCCATACCTTATAATGTCATGCTGAGTAATAAAACTGGGGTAGCAGAATAGGAAAGGGCAGGGGATTGTCCTCCAAGGAGGACAATCCCCCTCCAGGGGCTGTCACGTGGGGACTAGCTGGGCCACCAGTCTGCTTGTGCGAGGTAGGGAGTGATTGCCTTGGCATCACTGGTTCCTTTTCCCCTTTCCTTCACTTATTCAACTGTCTTTAGTTCAACCCATGAGTTTTCTCACTTTTGCTCTTCTTACTCACTTCCCAGTCTGCCTGGTGGTGAGAAACGAACAATCACCTGTGTACGTGCTTCGCTGCTGGTCAGGGTCAACCCACCACACCTTCAAACACCAATTTACTGAGTTACATGGTTTATGCTACCACAGCACAGAGTGATAACAAAGGGAAAGCCATCACATTGCTTTAAAAAGCCATCACTGTGTAGTTTTTCCTACAATTTTCTGTGCCATCCAACAGTTACCGAGTATCTGAAGTTAAAACAAACTTTCCACTCCAGCCACAGAATTACCTGCTCTACAATAGAGGCCAGCCTCCCAAGGGCCAAGCCACACTCATCCCCTCGAGTCACAACAGCACTACCCAGCTTCACTACAATCCGCTTCGCGTGCTTCAGCTCACTGCGGTGCGCAAACGACTTTCCATGTGCGCGGCTGAGCGGCATGGTGATAAACGGGATGTTGCTCCAACAACGGATGGATTCATTCCTTAACCTTTGGCTATGGCGAGGGAGATCTGTGGTTAAAAAAAGAGAGAAAAAAAGAGATACATAAGGCTGGCACTTCATCTAAGTCAAGGAGCTAGGGAACACTTCTCAGCAAAAGCTTTTTTTTTTTTTCAGAAAGCCTGCAAAGGACAGTAAGATCACAACCAGCACAGCAGATTGAAGAGCACAGTGACTGTTAAGGCACAATCACAAGCCACAGCCTGGATCCTTTCTAACTGACAAAGAGGTGGACACACGTAAAGTCCCAAAGTTAAGCTGAAGGAATGAAGGCAGATGGAAAGCACTTCCAACATACTTCACGTGAAGTTTTGCAGAGCCACAGTGAATTGTGTCTGACTGCAGATCAGAATACCTGCAGTCCAAGTGTGTCAATGGGATAATTGATATAATACGGATAAGACATATTACTTGAAAAAATTTGAAACCACATTTCCATATCCTCCATCTAGTTCTTGTTTTAATATTCAGAAACTGCATTAAACCAGGTCAACTTTTAGACAGCCTCAAAAATACCAGCATAGCAAAAATGAGGGAGAACACTTCTGAACTAACTACAGAAAAAATAGCTACTGACACTACACTCTGGGACCAAAAGTGCAACTTAGTCCAAAGATGGCACACATTCATGGAAAAATTATGGGGGAGATCATACTGGATGCTATTGAAAGGCATTAAAGAACAATGCAATCACCAGGCACAGGCAACAGGGGTTCACGCAGGGCAAGTCCTGTTTCATAATTTGATATCCTTCTACAGTAAGGCCACCTGCCCAGTGAACAAAGGGAAGGCGATGGACTTCAGTGAGGCTTTTGATTGCCCCTCACACATCCTTCTGGACAACTTGTCCAGCTGTGGGATGAGCAGGTACACAGTGCACCGTGTGAAGAACCAGCTGGGCAGAAGGGCTCAAAGGGCTGCAGCCTCTGAGTTCCTCAGGGCTCAATGCTACAGCCAGGGCAGTTCAGTATTTTCACCAGCAATCTGGATGCAGGAGTTGACCACACCATTAGCAAGTTTGCTACTGACACTAAACTGGGAGGTGCTGTTGACTCTCAAGGTACAAGAGGCCTTGCAGAGGGATGTGGATAGATTGGAGCACCAGGCAGTCATCAGTAGAATGAAATTTAACGAGTCCAAATGCTGGACTCTGCACCACGGACAGAGTAATGATGGACTCAAGTGCAAATTGGGAGAGGAGGGGGTGGAGAACAGCCTTGCAGAAAGGGACCTGGCGGTGATGGTGAGGCAGCAGGATCGACAGGAGCCAGAAGTGCCTTGGCAGCCAAGAGAGCAAACCGTGAGGTGATCAAACATGACCAGACAGGCAAGAGAGAGGATTATCCTGATATATTCATCACTGGTGCAGCCTCACCTGAATACTGTGCTCAGTTCTGGGCTCCACCATTTAAGAAGGATGTGAAGGTCCTTGAATGTGGCCACAGGGCAACAAAGCTGGTGAAGGGCTGGCAGGCATGTCCTCTGAGGAATGGCTGAGGACTCCAGGTTTGTCTCGTTTAGAGAGAAGGAGGCTGAGGAGAGACCTCATGGCTCTCCATAGCTTCCTAAGGAGGGGACATGGAAAGGGAGGTGCTGAGCTCTTCTCCCTTGGATCCAGGAACAGGACAAGTGGGAATGGTTCAAAGCTGCATCAGGAGAGGTTTGGAATGGACATCAGGAAGCATTTCTTTATTGAAATGGTGGTCAAACCCTGGAACAGGCTTCCTGGAGAAGGGGTCAATGCTCCAAGTCTGTCAGGGTTTAAGAGGCATTTGTCAACGCCCTTAACAACATGTTTAACTTTCGGTCAGCCCTGAAGTGGTCAGGCAGTTGGACCAGATGATCATTGTAGACCCTGTCTAACTGAACTATCCTGTTCTAGTCAATCCTAACCAGTACCTCACCTGAAGATATAGAGGCTTCCTCACAAATCAGTAAACTGAATCCTATACCATGGTCAGAGTAATCAGATTTTAATCTACTCAGTCTCTCTAATTTTGATGCTCTAGAATACAAAATAGGTTCATTCATATCGTAAACTGACTCTGTGGGGTGTTACTTCTGCTGGAGGAAGACAGGAATGAACACAGAGCTACTGACAAGAGAAATGTGTCATTAAACAATGTTTTAAATTAGTACGTTTTTTGTTCACTATACACACAGAAGAAGCTTAAACGATTAATCATAACTGAGGGTTGCACTAAGATGTCACACGTATAAAAGTAGAAATTGGAATCTGGAGATGAGTTTCATTTGCCCCTCATTTTCATGAGGGAATGCCTGTGAACGTACGTAAGGTCTACAATACATACGGAAATAGGTGGAGTCCAATTTAACACACACTAGTGCTGGACAGAACAGTTATGTACCTATCCCACACAGTACAACCAGAAAGGAGTATAAACAATGTATTTCCAATGCTCTTGGCTAGAGTTTCAGGGTTTAGAAGGTTCCAGGAAGGCAGCTGTTAAGTGATAACCAGTATCTGAAAAGAAACCATTTTTTTTCCTTTTTTCTTTTTTTTTTTTAGAAAAAACAAGGAAAAAGATGATGGGTTTAGAACAAACAGAAAAATTAATTCATCTCCACTAAGTCCTAATTGCTATCCTGGCTCTATGACTGCTCTGTAACAGGCTGGATCAATATGCTGAGGCCAACTGTATGAGGATCAACAAGGCCAAGCGCTGGCTCCTACCCTTGGGTCACGACAACCCCCTGCAACGCTCCAGGCTGGGGGAAGAGTGGCTGGAAACTGCCCAGTGGAAAAGGACCTGGGGGCATTGGCCGATTACAGCTGAAAAGGAGCCAGCAGTGTGTCCAGGTGGCCAAGAAGGCTTGTAACAGCACTGGTGTGGCCAGCAGAAGGAGGGAAGTGATTGTCCCCCTGTACTCGGCACTGGTGAGACCACACCTCAAATACTGTGTCCCAGTTCTGGGCCCCTCACTGGAAGAAGAATATTTAGGTGCTGGAGTGTGTCCAGAGAAAGGCAGTGAAGTTGGTGAAGGGTCTAGAGAATAAGTCTTATGAAGAGCAGCTCAGGGAACTAGAGTTGTTTAGTCTGGAGAAAATGCTGCTCAGGAGAGACCTTCTCATTCCGGACAACTCCCTGAAAAGAGGTTGGAACAAAGCGGGTAACAAATGACAGGACAAGAAGAAATGGCCTCAAGTTGTGCCAGGGGAGGTTTAGGCTGGATATTCGGAAAAACTTCTCTACAGAAAGAGTGGTAAAGCATTGAAACAGGCTGCCCAGGGCAGTGTAGAGTCCCCATCCCTGGCAGTATTTAAAAGACATGTTGATGTGGTGCTGAGGGACATGGTTTAGTGGTGACCTGGCACTGCAGGCTGATGATCTTAAAGATCTTTTCCAACTACAGTGATTTTGTGATAAACATATCTTTTTAGATATTTTAGGCTGGACTAAGATATGACATCAGCTCCCAATTTATATACTCAAAACACTCCGGTGATGCAAGCCCATTAACTTGCTTCATATAAAATTAGGCAGAAATTGATAGAGCCATCCAGACAACTTTTCGGGCAAACAGGTTTCTAGGCATTCCCGGTCTTATACCCAGTACCTTATCAACAGTGTCACTTACTTAGTAAGGAAGGGGAAACATGCAAAAAGGACTTAAGTATTTGGCACTGCAGATCCTCTTATGTAGCCTGCATGAGGCTTGCTTCTCAGGAATAAAGAAGTAGAATTTCAAAACGCACACAGTCTGAACAGGATCACAACAGAAACAGCAGAGAACAAAAGAAAACTGAAAAATGCTCAATCCAGCTTTAGGATGCGACTGATGAAGTAACCAGAGTTACTGTGATACTAGATACTGACTACTGTCGATACTACGAGATAACCTTCAGAGTGTTAACTGAGTAGTTTACTGACTTTGTAAAGCTCAGAATATTTAGAAATACTAGAAATGCAGAAGCCAACAGAGCTATAGTCAGAAAAAACAAGTTTAGCATTTTCAAGATTTCAACATTTATTATAAATATCAACAGACGAGAACTGTTAACACACAGAGCAATGGGAAATTAATCTTGCATGCAACAGGAAACAGTTAATCTCCTGATCTGGTAGAGTCTACCTGTCTTTGCTGCCTTTATTGCAGACCACCAACCAAAAAAGCAGTGAATGGTTCTCTCAAGTTAGGTTTTCAAGGAACAACTATCTACCAGGCACCTATGTATTTACAGTCAGGTTTCCTGCATGCATCTTTCCACTTCTATAAAACCAAAATAAATCTGAGCTTCACGCCTCGCTGTACCTCTGTGGGCTGAAAATGCAGGTGGGGGAGCAGGCATGATCAGGTATTTTATTCCAGCCATGTACACAGTTGAAATAAAGAACTTTTACAGTATCAGGACTTTCACAACTGATTTTTTTGCTTGAAATGCATGTCACAATGAAAAATACACCCTCTCTGACATCCAGCTGAATACTATTGGGTTAAAGGAGAAAGTAACATTAAGAAAATGGAGCTTTGACTGCAGCTCACTCCAGAGGCTGTACGTTTTGAATGATGTTAATGAGGTGATTTTCCTTTGAACATAGGAAGGAGCGTAGGCATGCCCAGACACATACTGACCAACATAATTAGAAAGGTGTGCTCTCTCTCATACATACATAAACGGGAAATGGTTGCGATGGCATGTGGCGGTAACACAAAGCACCATCCTGGGGAACGGACAAGAGGGCTCAGAGCGGCTCGACACAACATTTTGAGATGCCTTCTGCAAATCAAGGATATCTGTAGATTAAAAGGAAGGGAGGAGGGGGAAAAACAGATTAAATATCAGTGAATTTCCATCTATATTTCTCTCTTCAGCCACACCCCCACCTCAACTCCTCTTTGTCCTGTAAACTCTTAACACAATTGCCTTGTGCAAGCGACAGATAGCCCACTAATCTCTTCATTTTGCATAATTCTCAGACTGTGACTTAGAAGAACTGAAGGCCTCTGTTCCCTGCCTGCTGGCAGAAGATCATTATTAGAGATCAAGAACAAAACATGGTTCCCCAAGAAGGGAAAATGCTATTAGTGAGTGTACCTACAATGGAGAAAAGCCATTACATTGTCCAGAGAAGCCTGAAAGAGAAAAACAAAAGAAAAAGTAGAGGTTGTATCATCCAGACTTCTCCAACTTCTCCGTAGACCCCACAGCAGAACATCCACTATACTCCCCATGAATCTCAGCCCTATTCAATACAGAAGACACGCCGATTCACTTTTCCCTGAGCATTACCAAATGACAAGACTTGTAATCATTACCATTCTCCAACATATTTGGCATTAGTTTCCCTTGTTTCAAAATCCACTAGAGCAAGAACCCAGCAAACAAGGGATCCACACAATTAGCAACTTCCTACAACAGTAGTCTGTTGAAGTAACGCCTCTAGTATCACAAAGGAGAGGAACAAGAATCCAGTTCTCCCAGACAGTACTTAAGCCATGAACTCCCTCCTTCACCTTTTACGAAATTTTGCTTCTTTACTTGCTTTCAGTCACCCCTCCTCACCTTTGGAACAGAGCAATCAGCATTGCACAAGCTGTGGTCAGGAGAAGGCACTGAAGAGAGGTCAAGGAGAGCTCACAGTAACGACACTGGAAGTCTAACACCACTGACCATTACTGCACCTGCCAGTTTTGGCAAACCTGTGCATGAAGCTGCTTCACTACCCTGCCTCAGTGTATTGTTACACCTCATTATAATCCTCACCAAAATATACACCTCTGCACAGAACAAGGCAGCCACCAGCACATAACGGTTCTCCCGATCTGTGTAGTAAAGCTTATGGAGCTTTTAACAGCATTAATCTGCAACATCTCTCCAGCTCTGTATTTCATCTGAGATGGCAGCCTTGACCAACGAGACAGGGTGAGGCAGACAAAGGACTCAGAGGTGTGCTCAAAGTCCAGCAGCTCCTGACAACCTGAACTGGCAAAGGGCAGATCCTTTATCCAGAACCCCTCCCACCACAGTTATCCTGAGCAGAACTGCCTGTTGCTCCTCAGCCCCCTTCACAGACCGTCCACCCTAAGGAATACAACCAAGCACTCTACTGAAGTTTCACCACCAGACACCTCCTGTTACAACCTCTCCTGTCAGGCCCTTGACTCACACTACAGTCATAATCTTCACCTGCTGCTGCGCTGTCGCTCGAATACAGACCCACAGGAGCTAGAACAAGCTGTGCTGTCTCCTCGGTTGCTTCTACTGACCTGCCAGAGAACTCCTTCACATCATCACCACAGGGCTGCCTGCAACTGAGAGCAACCTTATCCTTCTGAAAGCTGGGTCCTGCTTCCCTTTGCCAGAGACAACTTTGCCAAGAGCAAGCAGACAACAGGGAGTTGGAAATGGCAGACAGTGCGTAGATTTTGAAGGGAAAATACTATAAAGAAATAGCACATTTTGGAACTGTCTTGTGAGAAACGGCAAGTCGACTATATTAACAAGAAGACAAGGGAAATTTTAAAGCCGCAGCAGACATCAAGAACGCAGACGGAGATAAGTGAAGTGGGAATGATGCTGCCAGAAAGCACAGATAGAGCACAGGGCACACTGTAAATGACGAGATTTCTTCCAGGCTAGGCCAAGGCTGCAGAACCACTCCTTTCTCTCCTCTTAATCAATCAAGGATTTAAAGTTAATTTCAACCCTCGTTTTCCATTCCACTCCCATTTCTGCCATTTCCATACCTGGAATGGTTCTGCTCTTCAGTAACAAACAAAAAAAAGTTCATAATCAACAAATAAATAAATCAAATAGAATAAAAACTTCTGCCTTACTTGGAGGGGAAGAAGCAATAAAAAGAAATGCATTACTCAGTTTTTTCTCCAAGACTCTAGCATCAGCTTTTTTTTTCTCCTTTCATTACCAGGAAAACCTACTCCTTCCAAACCAGTAGCCAAATCTGACCTTAAAAAATACCATTCACTCATCATCTCATCAAATAATAAGTGATCCTTAAATTATCACTCGCTGAGAGTAATAATATTAGCTGGTTTTCAGGAATTTCTTATCGCCATAACAACTTTTAAGCAGCAGAGCACATTTAGATTCAGATCAGTGTAAAGAGACTGAGTCACCTTCCCAAGCAGAGTTCTCAAATCCTGAAACTGGAGCCTTTTAACAACAATGTATGACACTGTTTTTTCAGTCTGTCAGCTGCAGGCCCATAGGACGTCCACAACTATTTGCAGTGAGTTCATAAAATAAAACTAAATAAACTTTTTTCAGAGTTTTACATACAGAGGCCCATATCTCAACTTTAAATGTTAGGACACGCCACAAGTGAAGAAAACCTGGAAACCAAAGTCCTGTACAAAGACCTATGCTGTACAGCACTTAAGTAATTAAGCAGGGAAAATCAAGTTCCAAGGAAATGCATACAATTTTAACGAAGTCAGTCAGTCTTTACCGTAACACAGGTAAGTCCTTCGTAACCTTCGGGGGGTTTGTTATTTAAACAGCTGTGTTGCCTTACCACCTAAAACTTCTGTAAGAAATTAAAAAAAAAAAAAACCAAAACTAAAATCTACCATTCTACCAGTGCAAACTCGAAGCAACGAAACCTTCCCAGAGGGAAGCCAGCTCAGAACTGACTGAAATAAAGAAAAGCATCAAATAAATCCTCTTTAGAACAGTCTGCAGACAGCTTTGCCCAGGCCCTGCAGGAGCGATGCACACAGACAGGCAATTCCAAGCAACAGGTCCCAGGCCATTCTCCTCTCCCGAGAGACCGGGTCTCCCTCCAGCAGGACACGGCGGTCTGGGCGCGCCCCGTCTACCGGCACCGCCTCG